>NW_027364540.1:0-211383 GCF_046119375.1 Phyllobates terribilis
AAAGGAGCTGGCATCTCACTCTCTTTGAATCTTCTTTATCATGCTAAGAGGAGCAGGAAAAAGCAAAAAATTTCAGAATTGCACCTTGCAATGCGGAGAAATTACTGTTTGTGCATTTACAATATTCATTGATTTTTGCCATTGAAAAACGTCAAGAAATGATTGAAGCTACTGACTGAATGAAAGGAGCTGGCATCTCACTCTCTTTGAATCTTCTTTATCATGCTAAGAGGAGCAGGAAAAAGCAAAAAATTTCAGAATTGCACCTTGCAATGCGGAGAAATTACTGTTTGTGCTTTTACAATATTCATTGATTTTTGCCATTGAAAAACATCATGTTATTCATATACAAGAAATGTTTGAAGCTACTGACTGAATGAAAGGAGCTGGCATCTCACTCTCTTTGAATCTTCTTTATCATGCTAAGAGGAGCAGGAAAAAGCAAAAAATTTCAGAATTGCACCTTGCAATGCGGAGAAATTACTGTTTGTGCATTTACAATATTCATTGATTTTTGCCATTGAAAAACGTCCAGAAATGATTGAAGCTACTGACTGAATGAAAGGAGCTGGCATCTCACTCTCTTTGAATCTTCTTTATCATGCTAAGAGGAGCAGGAAAAAGCAAAAAATTTCAGAATTGCACCTTGCAATGCGGAGAAATTACTGTTTGTGCATTTACAATATTCATTGATTTTTGCCATTGAAAAACATCATGTTATTCATATACCAGAAATGTTTGAAGCTACTGACTGAATGAAAGGAGCTGGCATCTCACTCTCTTTGAATCTTCTTTATCATGCTAAGAGGAGCAGGAAAAAGCAAAAAATTTCAGAATTGCACCTTGCAATGCGGAGAAATTACTGTTTGTGCATTTACAATATTCATTGATTTTTGCCATTGAAAAACGTCCAGAAATGATTGAAGCTACTGACTGAATGAAAGGAGCTGGCATCTCACTCTCTTTGAATCTTCTTTATCATGCTAAGAGGAGCAGGAAAAAGCAAAAAATTTCAGAATTGCACCTTGCAATGCGGAGAAATTACTGTTTGTGCATTTACAATATTCATTGATTTTTGCCATTGAAAAACGTCCAGAAATGATTGAAGCTACTGACTGAATGAAAGGAGCTGGCATCTCACTCTCTTTGAATCTTCTTTATCATGCTAAGAGGAGCAGGAAAAAGCAAAAAATTTCAGAATTGCACCTTGCAATGCGGAGAAATTACTGTTTGTGCATTTACAATATTCATTGATTTTTGCCATTGAAAAACATCATGTTATTCATATACCAGAAATGTTTGAAGCTACTGACTGAATGAAAGATGCTGGCATCTCACTCTCTTTGAATCTTCTTTATCATGCTAAGAGGAGCAGGAAAAAGCAAAAAATTTCAGAATTGCACCTTGCAATGCGGAGAAATTACTGTTTGTGCATTTACAATATTCATTGATTTTTGCCATTGAAAAACATCATTTTATTCATATACCAGAAATGTTTGAAGCTACTGACTGAATGAAAGGAGCTGGCATCTCACTCTCTTTGAATCTTCTTTATCATGCTAAGAGGAGCAGGAAAAAGCAAAAAATTTCAGAATTGCACCTTGCAATGTGGAGAAATTACTGTTTGTGCATTTACAATATTCATTGATTTTTACCATTGAAAAACGTCCAGAAATGATTGAAGCTACTGACTGAATGAAAGTAGCTGGCATCTCACTCTCTTTGAATCTTCTTTACCATGCTAAGAGGAGCAGGAAAAAGCAAAAAATTTCAGACTTGCACCTTGCAATGCGGAGAAATTACTGTTTGTGCATTTACAATATTCATTGATTTTTGCCATTGAAAAACGTCCAGAAATGATTGAAGCTACTGACTGAATGAAAGGAGCTGGCATCTCACTCTCTTTGAATCTTCTTTATCATGCTAAGAGGAGCAGGAAAAAGCAAAAAATTTCAGAATTGCACCTTGCAATGCGGAGAAATTACTGTTTGTGCATTTACAATATTCATTGATTTTTGCCATTGAAAAACGTCCAGAAATGATTGAAGCTACTGACTGAATGAAAGGAGCTGGCATCTCACTCTCTTTGAATCTTCTTTATCATGCTAAGAGGAGCAGGAAAAATCAAAAAATTTCAGAATTGCACCTTGCAATGCAGAGAAATTACTGTTTGTGCATTTACAATATTCATTGATTTTTGCCATTGAAAAACATGTTATTCATATACCAGAAATGTTTGAAGCTACTGACTGAATGAAAGGAGCTGGCACCTCACTCTCTTTGAATCTTCTTTATCATGCTAAGAGGAGCGGGAAAAAGCAAAAAATTTCAGAATTGCACCTTGCAATGCGGAGAAATTACTGTTTGTGCATTTACAATATTCATTGATTTTTGCCATTGAAAAACATCCAGAAATGATTGAAGGTACTGACTGAATGAAAGGAGCTGGCATCTCACTCTCTTTGAATCTTCTTTATCATGCTAAGAGGAGCAGGAAAAAGCAAAAAATTTCAGAATTGCACCTTGCAATGCGGAGAAATTACTGTTTGTGCATTTACAATATTCATTGATTTTTGCCATTGAAAAACGTCCAGAAATGATTGAAGCTACTGACTGAATGAAAGGAGCTGGCATCTCACTCTCTTTGAATCTTCTTTATCATGCTAAGAGGAGCAGGAAAAAGCAAAAAATTTCAGAATTGCACCTTGCAATGCGGAGAAATTACTGTTTGTGCTTTTACAATATTCATTGATTTTTGCCATTGAAAAACATCATGTTATTCATATACCAGAAATGTTTGAAGCTACTGACTGAATGAAAGGAGCTGGCATCTAACTCTCTTTGAATCTTCTTTATCATGCTAAGAGGAGCAGGAAAAAGCAAAAAATTTCAGAATTGCACCTTGCAATGCGGAGAAATTACTGTTTGTGCATTTACAATATTCATTGATTTTTGCCATTGAAAAACGTCCAGAAATGATTGAAGCTACTGACTGAATGAAAGGAGCTGGCATCTCACTCTCTTTGAATCTTCTTTATCATGCTAAGAGGAGCAGGAAAAAGCAAAAAATTTCAGAATTGCACCTTGCAATGCGGAGAAATTACTGTTTGTGCATTTACAATATTCATTGATTTTTGCCATTGAAAAACGTCCAGAAATGATTGAAGCTACTGACTGAATGAAAGGAGCTGGCATCTCACTCTCTTTGAATCTTCTTTATCATGCTAAGAGGAGCAGGAAAAAGCAAAAAATTTCAGAATTGCACCTTGCAATGCGGAGAAATTACTGTTTGTGCATTTACAATATTCATTGATTTTTGCCATTGAAAAACATCATGTTATTCATATACCAGAAATGATTGAAGCTACTGACTGAATGAAAGGAGCTGGCATCTCACTCTCTTTGAATCTTCTTTATCATGCTAAGAGGAGCAGGAAAAAGCAAAAAATTTCAGAATTGCACCTTGCAATGCGGAGAAATTACTGTTTGTGCATTTACAATATTCATTGATTTTTGCCATTGAAAAACGTCCAGAAATGATTGAAGCTACTGACTGAATGAAAGGAACTGGCATCTCACTCTCTTTGAATCTTCTTTATCATGCTAAGAGGAGCAGGAAAAAGCAAAAAATTTCAGAATTGCACCTTGCAATGCGGAGAAATTACTGTTTGTGCATTTACAAAATTCATTGATTTTTGCCATTGAAAAACATCATGTTATTCATATACCAGAAATGTTTGAAGCTACTGACTGAATGAAAGGAGCTGACATCTCACTCTCTTTGAATCTTCTTTATCATGCTAAGAGGAGCAGGAAAAAGAAAAAAATTTCAGAATTGCACCTTGCAATGCGGAGAAATTACTGTTTGTGCATTTACAATATTCATTGATTTTTGCCATTGAAAAACGTCCAGAAATGATTGAAGCTACTGACTAAATGAAAGGAGCTGGCATCTCACTCTCTTTGAATCTTCTTTATCATGCTAAGAGGAGCAGGAAAAAGCAAAAAATTTCAGAATTGCACCTTGCAATGCGGAGAAATTACTGTTTGTGCATTTACAATATTCATTGATTTTTGCCATTGAAAAACATCATGTTATTCATATACCAGAAATGATTGAAGCTACTGACTGAATGAAAGGAGCTGGCATCTCACTCTCTTTGAATCTTCTTTATCATGCTAAGAGGAGCAGGAAAAAGCAAAAAATTTCAGAATTGCACCTTGCAATGTGGAGAAATTACTGTTTGTGCATTTACAATATTCATTGATTTTTACCATTGAAAAACGTCCAGAAATGATTGAAGCTACTGAATGAATGAAAGTAGCTGGCATCTCACTCTCTTTGAATCTTCTTTATCATGCTAAGAGGAGCAGGAAAAAGCAAAAAATTTCAGACTTGCACCTTGCAATGCGGAGAAATTACTGTTTGTGCATTTACAATATTCATTGATTTTTGCCATTGAAAAACATCATGTTATTCAAATACCAGAAATGTTTGAAGCTACTGACTGAATGAAAGGAGCTGGCATCTCACTCTCTTTGAATCTTCTTTATCATGCTAAGAGGAGCAGGAAAAAGCAAAAAATTTCAGAATTGCACCTTGCAATGCGGAGAAATTACTGTTTGTGCATTTACAATATTCATTGATTTTTGCCATTGAAAAACGTCCAGAAATGATTGAAGCTACTGACTGAATGAAAGGAGCTGGCATCTCACTCTCTTTGAATCTTCTTTATCATGCTAAGAGGAGCAGGAAAAAGCAAAAAAATTCAGAATTGCACCTTGCAATGCGGAGAAATTACTGTTTGTGCATTTACAATATTCATTGATTTTTGCCATTGAAAAACATCATGTTATTCATATACCAGAAATGATTGAAGCTACTGACTGAATGAAAGGAGCTGGCATCTCACTCTCTTTGAATCTTCTTTATCATGCTAAGAGGAGCAGGAAAAAGCAAAAAATTTCAGAATTGCACCTTGCAATGCGGAGAAATTACTGTTTGTGCATTTACAATATTCATTGATTTTTGCCATTGAAAAACGTCCAGAAATGATTGAAGCTACTGACTGAATGAAAGGAACTGGCATCTCACTCTCTTTGAATCTTCTTTATCATGCTAAGAGGAGCAGGAAAAAGCAAAAAATTTCAGAATTGCACCTTGCAATGCGGAGAAATTACTGTTTGTGCATTTACAAAATTCATTGATTTTTGCCATTGAAAAACATCATGTTATTCATATACCAGAAATGTTTGAAGCTACTGACTGAATGAAAGGAGCTGACATCTCACTCTCTTTGAATCTTCTTTATCATGCTAAGAGGAGCAGGAAAAAGCAAAAAATTTCAGAATTGCACCTTGCAATGCGGAGAAATTACTGTTTGTGCATTTACAATATTCATTGATTTTTGCCATTGAAAAACGTCCAGAAATGATTGAAGCTACTGACTGAATGAAAGGAGCTGGCATCTCACTCTCTTTGAATCTTCTTTATCATGCTAAGAGGAGCAGGAAAAAGCAAAAAATTTCAGAATTGCACCTTGCAATGCGGAGAAATTACTGTTTGTGCATTTACAATATTCATTGATTTTTGCCATTGAAAAACATCATGTTATTCATATACCAGAAATGTTTGAAGCTACTGACTGAATGAAAGGAGCTGGCATCTCACTCTCTTTGAATCTTCTTTATCATGCTAAGAGGAGCAGGAAAAAGCAAAAAATTTCAGAATTGCACCTTGCAATGCGGAGAAATTACTGTTTGTGCATTTACAATATTCATTGATTTTTGCCATTGAAAAACATCATGTTATTCATATACCAGAAATGATTGAAGCTACTGACTGAATGAAAGGAGCTGGCATCTCACTCTCTTTGAATCTTCTTTATCATGCTAAGAGGAGCAGGAAAAAGCAAAAAATTTCAGAATTGCACCTTGCAATGCGGAGAAATTACTGTTTGTGCATTTACAATATTCATTGATTTTTGCCATTGAAAAACGTCCAGAAATGATTGAAGCTACTGACTGAATGAAAGGAGCTGGCATCTCACTCTCTTTGAATCTTCTTTATCATGCTAAGAGGAGCAGGAAAAAGCAAAAAATTTCAGAATTGCACCTTGCAATGCGGAGAAATTACTGTTTGTGCATTTACAATATTCATTGATTTTTGCCATTGAAAAACATCATGTTATTCATATACCAGAAATGTTTGAAGCTACTGACTGAATGAAAGGAGCTGGCATCTCACTCTCTTTGAATCTTCTTTATCATGCTAAGAGGAGCAGGAAAAAGCAAAAAATTTCAGAATTGCACCTTGCAATGCGGAGAAATTACTGTTTGTGCATTTACAATATTCATTGATTTTTGCCATTGAAAAACGTCCAGAAATAATTGAAGCTACTGACTGAATGAAAGGAGCTGGCATCTCACTCTCTTTGAATCTTCTTTATCATGCTAAGAGGAGCAGGAAAAAGCAAAAAATTTCACAATTGCACCTTGCAATGCGGAGAAATTACTGTTTGTGCATTTACAATATTCATTGATTTTTGCCATTGAAAAACATCATGTTATTCATATACCAGAAATGATTGAAGCTACTGACTGAATGAAAGGAGCTGGCATCTCGCTCTCTTTGAATCTTCTTTATCATGCTAAGAGGAGCAGGAAAAAGCAAAAAATTTCAGAATTGCACCTTGCAATGCGGAGAAATTACTGTTTGTGCATTTACAATATTCATTGATTTTTGCCATTGAAAAACGTCCAGAAATGATTGAAGCTACTGACTGAATGAAAGGAGCTGGCATCTCACTCTCTTTGAATCTTCTTTATCATGCTAAGAGGAGCAGGAAAAAGCAAAAAATTTCAGAATTGCACCTTGCAATGCGGAGAAATTACTGTTTGTGCATTTACAATATTCATTGATTTTTGCCATTGAAAAACATCATGTTATTCATATACCAGAAATGTTTGAAGCTACTGACTGAATGAAAGGAGCTGGCATCTCACTCTCTTTGAATCTTCTTTATCATGCTAAGAGGAGCAGGAAAAAGCAAAAAATTTCAGAATTGCAACTTGCAATGCGGAGAAATTACTGTTTGTGCATTTACAATATTCATTGATTTTTGCCATTGAAAAACATCATGTTATTCATATACCAGAAATGATTGAAGCTACTGACTGAATGAAAGGAGCTGGCATCTCACTCTCTTTGAATCTTCTTTATCATGCTAAGAGGAGCAGGAAAAAGCAAAAAATTTCAGAATTGCACCTTGCAATGCGGAGAAATTACTGTTTGTGCATTTACAATATTCATTGATTTTTGCCATTGAAAAACGTCAAGAAATGATTGAAGCTACTGACTGAATGAAAGGAGCTGGCATCTCACTCTCTTTGAATCTTCTTTATCATGCTAAGAGGAGCAGGAAAAAGCAAAAAATTTCAGAATTGCACCTTGCAATGCGGAGAAATTACTGTTTGTGCTTTTACAATATTCATTGATTTTTGCCATTGAAAAACATCATGTTATTCATATACAAGAAATGTTTGAAGCTACTGACTGAATGAAAGGAGCTGGCATCTCACTCTCTTTGAATCTTCTTTATCATGCTAAGAGGAGCAGGAAAAAGCAAAAAATTTCAGAATTGCACCTTGCAATGCGGAGAAATTACTGTTTGTGCATTTACAATATTCATTGATTTTTGCCATTGAAAAACGTCCAGAAATGATTGAAGCTACTGACTGAATGAAAGGAGCTGGCATCTCACTCTCTTTGAATCTTCTTTATCATGCTAAGAGGAGCAGGAAAAAGCAAAAAATTTCAGAATTGCACCTTGCAATGCGGAGAAATTACTGTTTGTGCATTTACAATATTCATTGATTTTTGCCATTGAAAAACATCATGTTATTCATATACCAGAAATGTTTGAAGCTACTGACTGAATGAAAGGAGCTGGCATCTCACTCTCTTTGAATCTTCTTTATCATGCTAAGAGGAGCAGGAAAAAGCAAAAAATTTCAGAATTGCACCTTGCAATGCGGAGAAATTACTGTTTGTGCATTTACAATATTCATTGATTTTTGCCATTGAAAAACGTCCAGAAATGATTGAAGCTACTGACTGAATGAAAGGAGCTGGCATCTCACTCTCTTTGAATCTTCTTTATCATGCTAAGAGGAGCAGGAAAAAGCAAAAAATTTCAGAATTGCACCTTGCAATGCGGAGAAATTACTGTTTGTGCATTTACAATATTCATTGATTTTTGCCATTGAAAAACGTCCAGAAATGATTGAAGCTACTGACTGAATGAAAGGAGCTGGCATCTCACTCTCTTTGAATCTTCTTTATCATGCTAAGAGGAGCAGGAAAAAGCAAAAAATTTCAGAATTGCACCTTGCAATGCGGAGAAATTACTGTTTGTGCATTTACAATATTCATTGATTTTTGCCATTGAAAAACATCATGTTATTCATATACCAGAAATGTTTGAAGCTACTGACTGAATGAAAGATGCTGGCATCTCACTCTCTTTGAATCTTCTTTATCATGCTAAGAGGAGCAGGAAAAAGCAAAAAATTTCAGAATTGCACCTTGCAATGCGGAGAAATTACTGTTTGTGCATTTACAATATTCATTGATTTTTGCCATTGAAAAACATCATTTTATTCATATACCAGAAATGTTTGAAGCTACTGACTGAATGAAAGGAGCTGGCATCTCACTCTCTTTGAATCTTCTTTATCATGCTAAGAGGAGCAGGAAAAAGCAAAAAATTTCAGAATTGCACCTTGCAATGTGGAGAAATTACTGTTTGTGCATTTACAATATTCATTGATTTTTACCATTGAAAAACGTCCAGAAATGATTGAAGCTACTGACTGAATGAAAGTAGCTGGCATCTCACTCTCTTTGAATCTTCTTTACCATGCTAAGAGGAGCAGGAAAAAGCAAAAAATTTCAGACTTGCACCTTGCAATGCGGAGAAATTACTGTTTGTGCATTTACAATATTCATTGATTTTTGCCATTGAAAAACGTCCAGAAATGATTGAAGCTACTGACTGAATGAAAGGAGCTGGCATCTCACTCTCTTTGAATCTTCTTTATCATGCTAAGAGGAGCAGGAAAAAGCAAAAAATTTCAGAATTGCACCTTGCAATGCGGAGAAATTACTGTTTGTGCATTTACAATATTCATTGATTTTTGCCATTGAAAAACGTCCAGAAATGATTGAAGCTACTGACTGAATGAAAGGAGCTGGCATCTCACTCTCTTTGAATCTTCTTTATCATGCTAAGAGGAGCAGGAAAAATCAAAAAATTTCAGAATTGCACCTTGCAATGCAGAGAAATTACTGTTTGTGCATTTACAATATTCATTGATTTTTGCCATTGAAAAACATGTTATTCATATACCAGAAATGTTTGAAGCTACTGACTGAATGAAAGGAGCTGGCACCTCACTCTCTTTGAATCTTCTTTATCATGCTAAGAGGAGCGGGAAAAAGCAAAAAATTTCAGAATTGCACCTTGCAATGCGGAGAAATTACTGTTTGTGCATTTACAATATTCATTGATTTTTGCCATTGAAAAACATCCAGAAATGATTGAAGGTACTGACTGAATGAAAGGAGCTGGCATCTCACTCTCTTTGAATCTTCTTTATCATGCTAAGAGGAGCAGGAAAAAGCAAAAAATTTCAGAATTGCACCTTGCAATGCGGAGAAATTACTGTTTGTGCATTTACAATATTCATTGATTTTTGCCATTGAAAAACGTCCAGAAATGATTGAAGCTACTGACTGAATGAAAGGAGCTGGCATCTCACTCTCTTTGAATCTTCTTTATCATGCTAAGAGGAGCAGGAAAAAGCAAAAAATTTCAGAATTGCACCTTGCAATGCGGAGAAATTACTGTTTGTGCTTTTACAATATTCATTGATTTTTGCCATTGAAAAACATCATGTTATTCATATACCAGAAATGTTTGAAGCTACTGACTGAATGAAAGGAGCTGGCATCTAACTCTCTTTGAATCTTCTTTATCATGCTAAGAGGAGCAGGAAAAAGCAAAAAATTTCAGAATTGCACCTTGCAATGCGGAGAAATTACTGTTTGTGCATTTACAATATTCATTGATTTTTGCCATTGAAAAACGTCCAGAAATGATTGAAGCTACTGACTGAATGAAAGGAGCTGGCATCTCACTCTCTTTGAATCTTCTTTATCATGCTAAGAGGAGCAGGAAAAAGCAAAAAATTTCAGAATTGCACCTTGCAATGCGGAGAAATTACTGTTTGTGCATTTACAATATTCATTGATTTTTGCCATTGAAAAACGTCCAGAAATGATTGAAGCTACTGACTGAATGAAAGGAGCTGGCATCTCACTCTCTTTGAATCTTCTTTATCATGCTAAGAGGAGCAGGAAAAAGCAAAAAATTTCAGAATTGCAACTTGCAATGCGGAGAAATTACTGTTTGTGCATTTACAATATTCATTGATTTTTGCCATTGAAAAACATCATGTTATTCATATACCAGAAATGATTGAAGCTACTGACTGAATGAAAGGAGCTGGCATCTCACTCTCTTTGAATCTTCTTTATCATGCTAAGAGGAGCAGGAAAAAGCAAAAAATTTCAGAATTGCACCTTGCAATGCGGAGAAATTACTGTTTGTGCATTTACAATATTCATTGATTTTTGCCATTGAAAAACGTCCAGAAATGATTGAAGCTACTGACTGAATGAAAGGAGCTGGCATCTCACTCTCTTTGAATCTTCTTTATCATGCTAAGAGGAGCAGGAAAAAGCAAAAAATTTCAGAATTGCACCTTGCAATGCGGAGAAATTACTGTTTGTGCTTTTACAATATTCATTGATTTTTGCCATTGAAAAACATCATGTTATTCATATACAAGAAATGTTTGAAGCTACTGACTGAATGAAAGGAGCTGGCATCTCACTCTCTTTGAATCTTCTTTATCATGCTAAGAGGAGCAGGAAAAAGCAAAAAATTTCAGAATTGCACCTTGCAATGCGGAGAAATTACTGTTTGTGCATTTACAATATTCATTGATTTTTGCCATTGAAAAACGTCCAGAAATGATTGAAGCTACTGACTGAATGAAAGGAGCTGGCATCTCACTCTCTTTGAATCTTCTTTATCATGCTAAGAGGAGCAGGAAAAAGCAAAAAATTTCAGAATTGCACCTTGCAATGCGGAGAAATTACTGTTTGTGCATTTACAATATTCATTGATTTTTGCCACTGAAAAACGTCCAGAAATGATTGAAGCTACTGACTGAATGAAAGGAGCTGGCATCTCACTCTCTTTGAATCTTCTTTATCATGCTAAGAGGAGCAGGAAAAAGCAAAAAATTTCAGAATTGCACCTTGCAATGCGGAGAAATTACTGTTTGTGCATTTACAATATTCATTGATTTTTGCCATTGAAAAACATCATGTTATTCATATACCAGAAATGATTGAAGCTACTGACTGAATGAAAGGAGCTGGCATCTTACTCTCTTTGAATCTTCTTTGTCATGCTAAGAGGAGCAGGAAAAAGCAAAAAATTTCAGAATTGCACCTTGCAATGCGGAGAAATTACTGTTTGTGCATTTACAATATTCATTGATTTTTGCCATTGAAAAACGTCCAGAAATGATTGAAGCTACTGACTGAATGAAAGGAGCTGGCATCTCACTCTCTTTGAATCTTCTTTATCATGCTAAGAGGAGCAGGAAAAAGCAAAAAATTTCAGAATTGCACCTTGCAATGCGGAGAAATTACTGTTTGTGCATTTACAATATTCATTGATTTTTGCCTTTGAAAAACGTCCAGAAATGATTGAAGCTACTGACTGAATGAAAGGAGCTGGCATCTCACTCTCTTTGAATCTTCTTTATCATGCTAAGAGGAGCAGGAAAAAGCAAAAAATTTCAGAATTGCACCTTGCAATGCGGAGAAATTACTGTTTGTGCATTTACAATATTCATTGATTTTTGCCATTGAAAAACGTCCAGAAATGATTGAAGCTACTGACTGAATGAAAGGAGCTGGCATCTCACTCTCTTTGAATCTTCTTTATCATGCTAAGAGGAGCAGGAAAAAGCAAAAAATTTCAGAATTGCACCTTGCAATGCGGAGAAATTACTGTTTGTGCATTTACAATATTCATTGATTTTTGCCATTGAAAAACGTCCAGAAATGATTGAAGCTACTGACTGAATGAAAGGAGCTGGCATCTCACTCTCTTTGAATCTTCTTTATCATGCTAAGAGGAGCAGGAAAAAGCAAAAAATTTCAGAATTGCACCTTGCAATGCGGAGAAATTACTGTTTGTGCATTTACAATATTCATTGATTTTTGCCATTGAAAAACATCATGTTATTCATATACCAGAAATGTTTGAAGCTACTGACTGAATGAAAGGAGCTGGCATCTCACTCTCTTTGAATCTTCTTTATCATGCTAAGAGGAGCAGGAAAAAGCAAAAAATTTCAGAATTGCACCTTGCAATGCGGAGAAATTACTGTTTGTGCATTTACAATATTCATTGATTTTTGCCATTGAAAAACATCATGTTATTCATATACCAGAAATGTTTGAAGCTACTGACTGAATGAAAGGAGCTGGCATCTCACTCTCTTTGAATCTTCTTTATCATGCTAAGAGGAGCAGGAAAAAGCAAAAAATTTCAGAATTGCACCTTGCAATGTGGAGAAATTACTGTTTGTGCATTTACAATATTCATTGATTTTTACCATTGAAAAACGTCCAGAAATGATTGAAGCTACTGACTGAATGAAAGTAGCTGGCATCTCACTCTCTTTGAATCTTCTTTACCATGCTAAGAGGAGCAGGAAAAAGCAAAAAATTTCAGACTTGCACCTTGCAATGCGGAGAAATTGCTGTTTGTGCATTTACAATATTCATTGATTTTTGCCATTGAAAAACATCATGTTATTCATATACCAGAAATGTTTGAAGCTACTGACTGAATGAAAGGAGCTGGCATCTCACTCTCTTTGAATCTTCTTTATCATGCTAAGAGGAGCAGGAAAAAGCAAAAAATTTCAGAATTGCACCTTGCAATGCGGAGAAATTACTGTTTGTGCATTTACAATATTCATTGATTTTTGCCATTGAAAAACGTCCAGAAATGATTGAAGCTACTGACTGAATGAAAGGAGCTGGCATCTCACTCTCTTTGAATCTTCTTTATCATGCTAAGAGGAGCAGGAAAAAGCAAAAAATTTCAGAATTGCACCTTGCAATGCGGAGAAATTACTGTTTGTGCATTTACAATATTCATTGATTTTTGCCATTGAAAAACGTCCAGAAATGATTGAAGCTACTGACTGAATGAAAGGAGCTGGCATCTCACTCTCTTTGAATCTTCTTTATCATGCTAAGAGGAGCAGGAAAAATCAAAAAATTTCAGAATTGCACCTTGCAATGCGGAGAAATTACTGTTTGTGCATTTACAATATTCATTGATTTTTGCCATTGAAAAACATGTTATTCATATACCAGAAATGTTTGAAGCTACTGACTGAATGAAAGGAGCTGGCACCTCACTCTCTTTGAATCTTCTTTATCATGCTAAGAGGAGCGGGAAAAAGCAAAAAATTTCAGAATTGCACCTTGCAATGCGGAGAAATTACTGTTTGTGCATTTACAATATTCATTGATTTTTGCCATTGAAAAACATCCAGAAATGATTGAAGGTACTGACTGAATGAAAGGAGCTGGCATCTCACTCTCTTTGAATCTTCTTTATCATGCTAAGAGGAGCAGGAAAAAGCAAAAAATTTCAGAATTGCACCTTGCAATGCGGAGAAATTACTGTTTGTGCATTTACAATATTCATTGATTTTTGCCATTGAAAAACGTCCAGAAATGATTGAAGCTACTGACTGAATGAAAGGAGCTGGCATCTCACTCTCTTTGAATCTTCTTTATCATGCTAAGAGGAGCAGGAAAAAACAAAAAATTTCAGAATTGCACCTTGCAATGCGGAGAAATTACAGTTTGTGCATTTACAATATTCATTGATTTTTGCCATTGAAAAACATCCAGAAATGATTGAAGCTACTGACTGAATGAAAGGAGCTGGCATCTCACTCTCTTTGAATATTCTTTATCATGCTAAGAGGAGCAGGAAAAAGCAAAAAATTTCAGAACTGCACCTTGCAATGCGGAGAAATTACTGTTTGTGCATTTACAATATTCATTGATTTTTGCCATTGAAAAACATCATGTTATTCATATACCAGAAATGTTTGAAGCTACTGACTGAATGAACGGAGCTGGCATCTCACTCTCTTTGAATCTTCTTTATCATGCTAAGAGGAGCAGGAAAAAGCAAAAAATTTCAGAATTGCACCTTGCAATGTGGAGAAATTACTGTTTGTGCATTTACAATATTCATTGATTTTTACCATTGAAAAACATCCAGAAATGATTGAAGCTACTGACTGAATGAAAGTAGCTGGCATCTCACTCTCTTTGAATCTTCTTTATCATGCTAAGAGGAGCAGGAAAAAGCAAAAAATTTCAGAATTGCACCTTGCAATGCAGAGAAATTACTGTTTGTGCATTTACAATATTCATTGATTTTTGCCATTGAAAAACATCATGTTATTCATATACCAGAAATGTTTGAAGCTACTGACTGAATGAAAGGAGCTGGCATCTCACTCTCTTTGAATCTTCTTTATCATGCTAAGAGGAGCAGGAAAAAGCAAAAAATTTCAGAATTGCACCTTGCAATGTGGAGAAATTACTGTTTGTACACTTACAATATTCATTGATTTTTACCATTGAAAAACATCCAGAAATGATTGAAGCTACTGACTGAATGAAAGTAGCTGGCATCTCACTCTCTTTGTATCTTCTTTATCATGCTAAGAGGAGCAGGAAAAAGCAAAAAATTTCAGACTTGCACCTTGCAATGCGGAGAAATTACTGTTTGTGCATTTACAATATTCATTGATTTTTGCCATTGAAAAACATCATGTTATTCATATACCAGAAATGTTTGAAGCTACTGACTGAATGAAAGGAGCTGGCATCTCACTCTCTTTGAATCTTCTTTATCATGCTAAGAGGAGCAGGAAAAAGCAAAAAATTTCAGAATTGCACCTTGCAATGCGGAGAAATTACTGTTTGTGCATTTACAATATTCATTGATTTTTGCCATTGAAAAACGTCCAGAAATGATTGAAGCTACTGACTGAATGAAAGGAGCTGGCATCTCACTCTCTTTGAATCTTGTTTATCATGCTAAGAGGAGCAGGAAAAAGCAAAAAATTTCAGAATTGCACCTTGCAATGCGGAGAAATTACTGTTTGTGCATTTACAATATTCATTGATTTTTGCCATTGAAAAACGTCCAGAAATGATTGAAGCTACTGACTGAATGAAAGGAGCTGGCATCTCACTCTCTTTGAATCTTCTTTATCATGCTAAGAGGAGCAGGAAAAAGCAAAAAATTTCAGAATTGCACCTTGCAATGCGGAGAAATTACTGTTTGTGCATTTACAATATTCATTGATTTTTGCCATTGAAAAACATCATGTTATTCATATACCAGAAATGATTGAAGATACTGACTGAATGAAAGGAGCTGGCATCTCACTCTCTTTGAATCTTCTTTATCATGCTAAGAGGAGCAGGAAAAAGCAAAAAATTTCAGAATTGCACCTTGCAATGCGGAGAAATTACTGTGCATTTACAATATTCATTGATTTTTGCCATTGAAAAACGTCCAGAAATGATTGAAGCTACTGACTGAATGAAAGGAACTGGCATCTCACTCTCTTTGAATCTTCTTTATCATGCTAAGAGGAGCAGGAAAAAGCAAAAAATTTCAGAATTGCACCTTGCAATGCGGAGAAATTACTGTTTGTGCATTTACAAAATTCATTGATTTTTGCCATTGAAAAACATCATGTTATTCATATACCAGAAATGTTTGAAGCTACTGACTGAATGAAAGGAGCTGACATCTCACTCTCTTTGAATCTTCTTTATCATGCTAAGAGGAGCAGGAAAAAGCAAAAAATTTCAGAATTGCACCTTGCAATGCGGAGAAATTACTGTTTGTGCATTTACAATATTCATTGATTTTTGCCATTGAAAAACATCCAGAAATGATTGAAGCTACTGACTGAATGAAAGGAGCTGGCATCTCACTCTCTTTGAATCTTCTTTATCATGCTAAGAGGAGCAGGAAAAAGCAAAAAATTTCAGAATTGCACCTTGCAATGCGGAGAAATTACTGTTTGTGCATTTACAATATTCATTGATTTTTGCCATTGAAAAACATCATGTTATTCATATACCAGAAATGTTTGAAGCTACTGACTGAATGAAAGGAGCTGGCATCTCACTCTCTTTGAATCTTCTTTATCATGCTAAGAGGAGCAGGAAAAAGCAAAAAATTTCAGAATTGCACCTTGCAATGCGGAGAAATTACTGTTTGTGCATTTACAATATTCATTGATTTTTGCCATTGAAAAACATCATGTTATTCATATACCAGAAATGTTTGAAGCTACTGACTGAATGAAAGGAGCTGGCATCTCACTCTCTTTGAATCTTCTTTATCATGCTAAGAGGAGCAGGAAAAAGCAAAAAATTTCAGAATTGCACCTTGCAATGTGGAGAAATTACTGTTTGTGCATTTACAATATTCATTGATTTTTACCATTGAAAAAGGTCCAGAAATGATTGAAGCTACTGACTGAATGAAAGTAGCTGGCATCTCACTCTCTTTGAATCTTCTTTATCATGCTAAGAGGAGCAGGAAAAAGCAAAAAATTTCAGACTTGCACCTTGCAATGCGGAGAAATTACTGTTTGTGCATTTACAATATTCATTGATTTTTGCCATTGAAAAACATCATGTTATTCATATACCAGAAATGTTTGAAGCTACTGACTGAATGAAAGGAGCTGGCATCTCACTCTCTTTGAATCTTCTTTATCATGCTAAGAGGAGCAGGAAAAAGCAAAAAATTTCAGAATTGCACCTTGCAATGCGGAGAAATTACTGTTTGTGCATTTACAATATTCATTGATTTTTGCCATTGAAAAACATGTTATTCATATACCAGAAATGTTTGAAGCTACTGACTGAATGAAAGGAGCTGGCACCTCACTCTCTTTGAATCTTTATCATGCTAAGAGGAGCGGGAAAAAGCAAAAAATTTCAGAATTGCACCTTGCAATGCGGAGAAATTACTGTTTGTGCATTTACAATATTCATTGATTTTTGCCATTGAAAAACGTCCAGAAATGATTGAAGGTACTGACTGAATGAAAGGAGCTGGCATCTCACTCTCTTTGAATCTTCTTTATCATGCTAAGAGGAGCAGGAAAAAGCAAAAAATTTCAGAATTGCACCTTGCAATGCGGAGAAATTACTGTTTGTGCATTTACAATATTCATTGATTTTTGCCATTGAAAAACGTCCAGAAATGATTGAAGCTACTGACTGAATGAAAGGAGCTGGCATCTCACTCTCTTTGAATCTTCTTTATTATGCTAAGAGGAGCAGGAAAAAGCAAAAAATTTCAGAATTGCACCTTGCAATGCGGAGAAATTACAGTTTGTGCATTTACAATATTCATTGATTTTTGCCATTGAAAAACATCCAGAAATGATTGAAGCTACTGACTGAATGAAAGGAGCTGGCATCTCACTCTCTTTGAATCTTCTTTATCATGCTAAGAGGAGCAGGAAAAAGCAAAAAATTTCAGAATTGCACCTTGCAATGCGGAGAAATTACTGTTTGTGCATTTACAATATTCATTGATTTTTGCCATTGAAAAACATCATGTTATTCATATACCAGAAATGTTTGAAGCTACTGACTGAATGAAAGGAGCTGGCATCTCACTCTCTTTGAATCTTCTTTATCATGCTAAGAGGAGCAGGAAAAAGCAAAAAATTTCAGAATTGCACCTTGCAATGTGGAGAAATTACTGTTTGTGCATTTACAATATTCATTGATTTTTACCATTGAAAAACGTCCAGAAATGATTGAAGCTACTGACTGAATGAAAGTAGCTGGCATCTCACTCTCTTTGAATCTTCTTTATCATGCTAAGAGGAGCAGGAAAAAGCAAAAAATTTCAGACTTGCACCTTGCAATGCGGAGAAATTACTGTTTGTGCATTTACAATATTCATTGATTTTTGCCATTGAAAAACATCATGTTATTCATATACCAGAAATGTTTGAAGCTACTGACTGAATGAAAGGAGCTGGCATCTCACTCTCTTTGAATCTTCTTTATCATGCTAAGAGGAGCAGGAAAAAGCAAAAAATTTCAGAATTGCACCTTGCAATGCGGAGAAATTACTGTTTGTGCATTTACAATATTCATTGATTTTTGCCATTGAAAAACGCCCAGAAATGATTGAAGCTACTGACTGAATGAAAGGAGCTGGCATCTCACTCTCTTTGAATCTTGTTTATCATGCTAAGAGGAGCAGGAAAAAGCAAAAAATTTCAGAATTGCACCTTGCAATGCGGAGAAATTACTGTTTGTGCATTTACAATATTCATTGATTTTTGCCATTGAAAAACATCCAGAAATGATTGAAGCTACTGACTGAATGAAAGGAGCTGGCATCTCACTCTCTTTGAATCTTCTTTATCATGCTAAGAGGAGCAGGAAAAAGCAAAAAATTTCAGAATTGCACCTTGCAATGCGGAGAAATTACTGTTTGTGCATTTACAATATTCATTGATTTTTGCCATTGAAAAACATCATGTTATTCATATACCAGAAATGTTTGAAGCTACTGACTGAATGAAAGGAGCTGGCATCTCACTCTCTTTGAATCTTCTTTATCATGCTAAGAGGAGCAGGAAAAAGCAAAAAATTTCAGAATTGCACCTTGCAATGTGGAGAAATTACTGTTTGTGCATTTACAATATTCATTGATTTTTACCATTGAAAAACGTCCAGAAATGATTGAAGCTACTGACTGAATGAAAGTAGCTGGCATCTCACTCTCTTTGAATCTTCTTTATCATGCTAAGAGGAGCAGGAAAAAGCAAAAAATTTCAGACTTGCACCTTGCAATGCGGAGAAATTACTGTTTGTGCATTTACAATATTCATTGATTTTTGCCATTGAAAAACATCATGTTATTCATATACCAGAAATGTTTGAAGCTACTGACTGAATGAAAGGAGCTGGCATCTCACTCTCTTTGAATCTTCTTTATCATGCTAAGAGGAGCAGGAAAAAGCAAAAAATTTCAGAATTGCAACTTGCAATGCGGAGAAATTACTGTTTGTGCATTTACAATATTCATTGATTTTTGCCATTGAAAAACGTCCAGAAATGATTGAAGCTACTGACTGAATGAAAGGAGCTGGCATCTCACTCTCTTTGAATCTTGTTTATCATGCTAAGAGGAGCAGGAAAAAGCAAAAAATTTCAGAATTGCACCTTGCAATGCGGAGAAATTACTGTTTGTGCATTTACAATATTCATTGATTTTTGCCATTGAAAAACATCCAGAAATGATTGAAGCTACTGACTGAATGAAAGGAGCTGGCATCTCACTCTCTTTGAATCTTCTTTATCATGCTAAGAGGAGCAGGAAAAAGCAAAAAATTTCAGAATTGCACCTTGCAATGCGGAGAAATTACTGTTTGTGCATTTACAAAATTCATTGATTTTTGCCATTGAAAAACATCATGTTATTCATATACCAGAAATGTTTGAAGCTACTGACTGAATGAAAGGAGCAGACATCTCACTCTCTTTGAATCTTCTTTATCATGCTAAGAGGAGCAGGAAAAAGCAAAAAATTTCAGAATTGCACCTTGCAATGCGGAGAAATTACTGTTTGTGCATTTACAATATTCATTGATTTTTGCCATTGAAAAACATCCAGAAATGATTGAAGCTACTGACTGAATGAAAGGAGCTGGCATCTCACTCTCTTTGAATCTTCTTTATCATGCTAAGAGGAGCAGGAAAAAGCAAAAAATTTCAGAATTGCACCTTGCAATGCGGAGAAATTACTGTTTGTGCATTTACAATATTCATTGATTTTTGCCATTGAAAAACATCATGTTATTCATATACCAGAAATGTTTGAAGCTACTGACTGAATGAAAGGAGCTGGCATCTCACTCTCTTTGAATCTTCTTTATCATGCTAAGAGGAGCAGGAAAAAGCAAAAAATTTCATAATTGCACCTTGCAATGCGGAGAAATTACTGTTTGTGCATTTACAATATTCATTGATTTTTGCCATTGAAAAACATCATGTTATTCATATACCAGAAATGTTTGAAGCTACTGACTGAATGAAAGGAGCTGGCATCTCACTCTCTTTGAATCTTCTTTATCATGCTAAGAGGAGCAGGAAAAAGCAAAAAATTTCAGAATTGCACCTTGCAATGTGGAGAAATTACTGTTTGTGCATTTACAATATTCATTGATTTTTACCATTGAAAAAGGTCCAGAAATGATTGAAGCTACTGACTGAATGAAAGTAGCTGGCATCTCACTCTCTTTGAATCTTCTTTATCATGCTAAGAGGAGCAGGAAAAAGCAAAAAATTTCAGACTTGCACCTTGCAATGCGGAGAAATTACTGTTTGTGCATTTACAATATTCATTGATTTTTGCCATTGAAAAACATCATGTTATTCATATACCAGAAATGTTTGAAGCTACTGACTGAATGAAAGGAGCTGGCATCTCACTCTCTTTGAATCTTCTTTATCATGCTAAGAGGAGCAGGAAAAAGCAAAAAATTTCAGAATCGCACCTTGCAATGCGGAGAAATTACTGTTTGTGCATTTACAATTTTCATTGATTTTTGCCATTGAAAAACGTCCAGAAATGATTGAAGGTACTGACTGAATGAAAGGAGCTGGCATCTCACTCTCTTTGAATCTTCTTTATCATGCTAAGAGGAGCAGGAAAAAGCAAAAAATTTCAGAATTGCACCTTGCAATGCGGAGAAATTACTGTTTGTGCATTTACAATATTCATTGATTTTTGCCATTGAAAAACGTCCAGAAATGATTGAAGCTACTGACTGAATGAAAGGAGCTGGCATCTCACTCTCTTTGAATCTTCTTTATCATGCTAAGAGGAGCAGGAAAAAGCAAAAAATTTCAGAATTGCACCTTGCAATGCGGAGAAATTAGTTTGTGCATTTACAATATTCATTGATTTTTGCCATTGAAAAACATCATGTTATTCATATACCAGAAATGTTTGAAGCTACTGACTGAATGAAAGGAGCTGGCATCTCACTCTCTTTGAATCTTCTTTATCATGCTAAGAGGAGCAGGAAAAAGCAAAAAATTTCAGAATTGCACCTTGCAATGAGGAGAAATTACTGTTTGTGCATGTACAATATTCATTGATTTTTGCCATTGAAAAACATGTTATTCATATACCAGAAATGTTTGAAGCTACTGACTGAATGAAAGGAGCTGGCACCTCACTCTCTTTGAATCTTTATCATGCTAAGAGGAGCGGGAAAAAGCAAAAAATTTCAGAATTGCACCTTGCAATGCGGAGAAATTACTGTTTGTGCATTTACAATATTCATTGATTTTTGCCATTGAAAAACGTCCAGAAATGATTGAAGGTACTGACTGAATGAAAGGAGCTGGCATCTCACTCTCTTTGAATCTTCTTTATCATGCTAAGAGGAGCAGGAAAAAGCAAAAAATTTCAGAATTGCACCTTGCAATGCGGAGAAATTACTGTTTGTGCATTTACAATATTCATTGATTTTTGCCATTGAAAAACATCCAGAAATGATTGAAGCTACTGACTGAATGAAAGGAGCTGGCATCTCACTCTCTTTGAATCTTCTTTATCATGCTAAGAGGAGCAGGAAAAAGCAAAAAATTTCAGAATTGCACCTTGCAATGCGGAGAAATTAGTTTGTGCATTTACAATATTCATTGATTTTTGCCATTGAAAAACATCATGTTATTCATATACCAGAAATGTTTGAAGCTACTGACTGAATGAAAGGAGCTGGCATCTCACTCTCTTTGAATCTTCTTTATCATGCTAAGAGGAGCAGGAAAAAGCAAAAAATTTCAGAATTGCACCTTGCAATGAGGAGAAATTACTGTTTGTGCATTTACAATATTCATTGATTTTTGCCATTGAAAAACATGTTATTCATATACCAGAAATGTTTGAAGCTACTGACTGAATGAAAGGAGCTGGCACCTCACTCTCTTTGAATCTTTATCATGCTAAGAGGAGCGGGAAAAAGCAAAAAATTTCAGAATTGCACCTTGCAATGCGGAGAAATTACTGTTTGTGCATTTACAATATTCATTGATTTTTGCCATTGAAAAACGTCCAGAAATGATTGAAGGTACTGACTGAATGAAAGGAGCTGGCATCTCACTCTCTTTGAATCTTCTTTATCATGCTAAGAGGAGCAGGAAAAAGCAAAAAATTTCAGAATTGCACCTTGCAATGCGGAGAAATTACTGTTTGTGCATTTACAATATTCATTGATTTTTGCCATTGAAAAACGTCCAGAAATGATTGAAGCTACTGACTGAATGAAAGGAGCTGGCATCTCACTCTCTTTGAATCTTCTTTATTATGCTAAGAGGAGCAGGAAAAAGCAAAAAATTTCAGAATTGCACCTTGCAATGCGGAGAAATTACAGTTTGTGCATTTACAATATTCATTGATTTTTGCCATTGAAAAACATCCAGAAATGATTGAAGCTACTGACTGAATGAAAGGAGCTGGCATCTCACTCTCTTTGAATCTTCTTTATCATGCTAAGAGGAGCAGGAAAAAGCAAAAAATTTCAGAATTGCACCTTGCAATGCGGAGAAATTACTGTTTGTGCATTTACAATATTCATTGATTTTTGCCATTGAAAAACATCATGTTATTCATATACCAGAAATGTTTGAAGCTACTGACTGAATGAAAGGAGCTGGCATCTCACTCTCTTTGAATCTTCTTTATCATGCTAAGAGGAGCAGGAAAAAGCAAAAAATTTCAGAATTGCACCTTGCAATGTGGAGAAATTACTGTTTGTGCATTTACAATATTCATTGATTTTTACCATTGAAAAACGTCCAGAAATGATTGAAGCTACTGACTGAATGAAAGTAGCTGGCATCTCACTCTCTTTGAATCTTCTTTATCATGCTAAGAGGAGCAGGAAAAAGCAAAAAATTTCAGACTTGCACCTTGCAATGCGGAGAAATTACTGTTTGTGCATTTACAATATTCATTGATTTTTGCCATTGAAAAACATCATGTTATTCATATACCAGAAATGTTTGAAGCTACTGACTGAATGAAAGGAGCTGGCATCTCACTCTCTTTGAATCTTCTTTATCATGCTAAGAGGAGCAGGAAAAAGCAAAAAATTTCAGAATTGCACCTTGCAATGCGGAGAAATGACTGTTTGTGCATTTACAATATTCATTGATTTTTGCCATTGAAAAACGTCCAGAAATGATTGAAGCTACTGACTGAATGAAAGGAGCTGGCATCTCACTCTCTTTGAATCTTGTTTATCATGCTAAGAGGAGCAGGAAAAAGCAAAAAATTTCAGAATTGCACCTTGCAATGCGGAGAAATTACTGTTTGTGCATTTACAATATTCATTGATTTTTGCCATTGAAAAACATCCAGAAATGATTGAAGCTACTGACTGAATGAAAGGAGCTGGCATCTCACTCTCTTTGAATCTTCTTTATCATGCTAAGAGGAGCAGGAAAAAGCAAAAAATTTCAGAATTGCACCTTGCAATGCGGAGAAATTACTGTTTGTGCATTTACAATATTCATTGATTTTTGCCATTGAAAAACATCATGTTATTCATATACCAGAAATGTTTGAAGCTACTGACTGAATGAAAGGAGCTGGCATCTCACTCTCTTTGAATCTTCTTTATCATGCTAAGAGGAGCAGGAAAAAGCAAAAAATTTCAGAATTGCACCTTGCAATGTGGAGAAATTACTGTTTGTGCATTTACAATATTCATTGATTTTTACCATTGAAAAACGTCCAGAAATGATTGAAGCTACTGACTGAATGAAAGTAGCTGGCATCTCACTCTCTTTGAATCTTCTTTATCATGCTAAGAGGAGCAGGAAAAAGCAAAAAATTTCAGACTTGCACCTTGCAATGCGGAGAAATTACTGTTTGTGCATTTACAATATTCATTGATTTTTGCCATTGAAAAACATCATGTTATTCATATACCAGAAATGTTTGAAGCTACTGACTGAATGAAAGGAGCTGGCATCTCACTCTCTTTGAATCTTCTTTACCATGCTAAGAGGAGCAGGAAAAAGCAAAAAATTTCAGAATTGCACCTTGCAATGCGGAGAAATTACTGTTTGTGCATTTACAATATTCATTGATTTTTGCCATTGAAAAACGTCCAGAAATGATTGAAGCTACTGACTGAATGAAAGGAGCTGGCATCTCACTCTCTTTGAATCTTGTTTATCATGCTAAGAGGAGCAGGAAAAAGCAAAAAATTTCAGAATTGCACCTTGCAATGCGGAGAAATTACTGTTTGTGCATTTACAATATTCATTGATTTTTGCCATTGAAAAACATCCAGAAATGATTGAAGCTACTGACTGAATGAAAGGAGCTGGCATCTCACTCTCTTTGAATCTTCTTTATCATGCTAAGAGGAGCAGGAAAAAGCAAAAAATTTCAGAATTGCACCTTGCAATGCGGAGAAATTACTGTTTGTGCATTTACAATATTCATTGATTTTTGCCATTGAAAAACATCATGTTATTCATATACCAGAAATGTTTGAAGCTACTGACTGAATGAAAGGAGCTGGCATCTCACTCTCTTTGAATCTTCTTTATCATGCTAAGAGGAGCAGGAAAAAGCAAAAAATTTCATAATTGCACCTTGCAATGCGGAGAAATTACTGTTTGTGCATTTACAATATTCATTGATTTTTGCCATTGAAAAACGTCCAGAAATGATTGAAGCTACTGACTGAATGAAAGGAGCTGGCATCTCACTCTCTTTGAATCATGTTTATCATGCTAAGAGGAGCAGGAAAAAGCAAAAAATTTCAGAATTGCACCTTGCAATGCGGAGAAATTACTGTTTGTGCATTTACAATATTCATTGATTTTTGCCATTGAAAAACGTCCAGAAATTATTGAAGCTACTGACTGAATGAAAGGAGCTGGCATCTCACTCTCTTTGAATCTTCTTTATCATGCTAAGAGGAGCAGGAAAAAGCAAAAAATTTCAGAATTGCACCTTGCAATGCGGAGAAATTACTGTTTGTGCATTTACAATATTCATTGATTTTTACCATTGAAAAACGTCCAGAAATGATTGAAGCTACTGACTGAATGAAAGTAGCTGGCATCTCACTCTCTTTGAATCTTCTTTATCATGCTAAGAGGAGCAGGAAAAAGCAAAAAATTTCAGAATTGCACCTTGCAATGCGGAGAAATTACTGTTTGTGCATTTACAATATTCATTGATTTTTGCCATTGAAAAACGTCCAGAAATGATTGAAGCTACTGACTGAATGAAAGGAGCTGGCATCTCACTCTCTTTGAATCTTCTTTATCATGCTAAGAGGAGCAGGAAAAAACAAAAAATTTCAGAATTGCACCTTGCAATGCGGAGAAATTACAGTTTGTGCATTTACAATATTCATTGATTTTTGCCATTGAAAAACATCCAGAAATGATTGAAGCTACTGACTGAATGAAAGGAGCTGGCATCTCACTCTCTTTGAATATTCTTTATCATGCTAAGAGGAGCAGGAAAAAGCAAAAAATTTCAGAACTGCACCTTGCAATGCGGAGAAATTACTGTTTGTGCATT
This sequence comes from Phyllobates terribilis, assembly GCF_046119375.1. Classification (NCBI taxonomy): domain Eukaryota; kingdom Metazoa; phylum Chordata; class Amphibia; order Anura; family Dendrobatidae; genus Phyllobates; species Phyllobates terribilis. The sequence goes on from NW_027364540.1 coordinate 25,872, forward strand.
TACAATATTCATTGATTTTTGCCATTGAAAAACATCATGTTATTCATATACCAGAAATGTTTGAAGCTACTGACTGAATGAAAGGAGCTGGCATCTCACTCTCTTTGAATCTTCTTTATCATGCTAAGAGGAGCAGGAAAAAGCAAAAAATTTCAGAATTGCACCTTGCAATGTGGAGAAATTACTGTTTGTGCATTTACAATATTCATTGATTTTTACCATTGAAAAACATCCAGAAATGATTGAAGCTACTGACTGAATGAAAGTAGCTGGCATCTCACTCTCTTTGAATCTTCTTTATCATGCTAAGAGGAGCAGGAAAAAGCAAAAAATTTCAGAATTGCACCTTGCAATGCAGAGAAATTACTGTTTGTGCATTTACAATATTCATTGATTTTTGCCATTGAAAAACATCATGTTATTCATATACCAGAAATGTTTGAAGCTACTGACTGAATGAAAGGAGCTGGCATCTCACTCTCTTTGAATCTTCTTTATCATGCTAAGAGGAGCAGGAAAAAGCAAAAAATTTCAGAATTGCACCTTGCAATGTGGAGAAATTACTGTTTGTGCACTTACAATATTCATTGATTTTTACCATTGAAAAACATCCAGAAATGATTGAAGCTACTGACTGAATGAAAGTAGCTGGCATCTCACTCTCTTTGTATCTTCTTTATCATGCTAAGAGGAGCAGGAAAAAGCAAAAAATTTCAGACTTGCACCTTGCAATGCGGAGAAATTACTGTTTGTGCATTTACAATATTCATTGATTTTTGCCATTGAAAAACATCATGTTATTCATATACCAGAAATGTTTGAAGCTACTGACTGAATGAAAGGAGCTGGCATCTCACTCTCTTTGAATCTTCTTTATCATGCTAAGAGGAGCAGGAAAAAGCAAAAAATTTCAGAATTGCACCTTGCAATGCGGAGAAATTACTGTTTGTGCATTTACAATATTCATTGATTTTTGCCATTGAAAAACGTCCAGAAATGATTGAAGCTACTGACTGAATGAAAGGAGCTGGCATCTCACTCTCTTTGAATCTTGTTTATCATGCTAAGAGGAGCAGGAAAAAGCAAAAAATTTCAGAATTGCACCTTGCAATGCGGAGAAATTACTGTTTGTGCATTTACAATATTCATTGATTTTTGCCATTGAAAAACGTCCAGAAATGATTGAAGCTACTGACTGAATGAAAGGAGCTGGCATCTCACTCTCTTTGAATCTTCTTTATCATGCTAAGAGGAGCAGGAAAAAGCAAAAAATTTCAGAATTGCACCTTGCAATGCGGAGAAATTACTGTTTGTGCATTTACAATATTCATTGATTTTTGCCATTGAAAAACATCATGTTATTCATATACCAGAAATGATTGAAGATACTGACTGAATGAAAGGAGCTGGCATCTCACTCTCTTTGAATCTTCTTTATCATGCTAAGAGGAGCAGGAAAAAGCAAAAAATTTCAGAATTGCACCTTGCAATGCGGAGAAATTACTGTGCATTTACAATATTCATTGATTTTTGCCATTGAAAAACGTCCAGAAATGATTGAAGCTACTGACTGAATGAAAGGAACTGGCATCTCACTCTCTTTGAATCTTCTTTATCATGCTAAGAGGAGCAGGAAAAAGCAAAAAATTTCAGAATTGCACCTTGCAATGCGGAGAAATTACTGTTTGTGCATTTACAAAATTCATTGATTTTTGCCATTGAAAAACATCATGTTATTCATATACCAGAAATGTTTGAAGCTACTGACTGAATGAAAGGAGCTGACATCTCACTCTCTTTGAATCTTCTTTATCATGCTAAGAGGAGCAGGAAAAAGCAAAAAATTTCAGAATTGCACCTTGCAATGCGGAGAAATTACTGTTTGTGCATTTACAATATTCATTGATTTTTGCCATTGAAAAACATCCAGAAATGATTGAAGCTACTGACTGAATGAAAGGAGCTGGCATCTCACTCTCTTTGAATCTTCTTTATCATGCTAAGAGGAGCAGGAAAAAGCAAAAAATTTCAGAATTGCACCTTGCAATGCGGAGAAATTACTGTTTGTGCATTTACAATATTCATTGATTTTTGCCATTGAAAAACATCATGTTATTCATATACCAGAAATGTTTGAAGCTACTGACTGAATGAAAGGAGCTGGCATCTCACTCTCTTTGAATCTTCTTTATCATGCTAAGAGGAGCAGGAAAAAGCAAAAAATTTCAGAATTGCACCTTGCAATGCGGAGAAATTACTGTTTGTGCATTTACAATATTCATTGATTTTTGCCATTGAAAAACATCATGTTATTCATATACCAGAAATGTTTGAAGCTACTGACTGAATGAAAGGAGCTGGCATCTCACTCTCTTTGAATCTTCTTTATCATGCTAAGAGGAGCAGGAAAAAGCAAAAAATTTCAGAATTGCACCTTGCAATGTGGAGAAATTACTGTTTGTGCATTTACAATATTCATTGATTTTTACCATTGAAAAAGGTCCAGAAATGATTGAAGCTACTGACTGAATGAAAGTAGCTGGCATCTCACTCTCTTTGAATCTTCTTTATCATGCTAAGAGGAGCAGGAAAAAGCAAAAAATTTCAGACTTGCACCTTGCAATGCGGAGAAATTACTGTTTGTGCATTTACAATATTCATTGATTTTTGCCATTGAAAAACATCATGTTATTCATATACCAGAAATGTTTGAAGCTACTGACTGAATGAAAGGAGCTGGCATCTCACTCTCTTTGAATCTTCTTTATCATGCTAAGAGGAGCAGGAAAAAGCAAAAAATTTCAGAATTGCACCTTGCAATGCGGAGAAATTACTGTTTGTGCATTTACAATATTCATTGATTTTTGCCATTGAAAAACATGTTATTCATATACCAGAAATGTTTGAAGCTACTGACTGAATGAAAGGAGCTGGCACCTCACTCTCTTTGAATCTTTATCATGCTAAGAGGAGCGGGAAAAAGCAAAAAATTTCAGAATTGCACCTTGCAATGCGGAGAAATTACTGTTTGTGCATTTACAATATTCATTGATTTTTGCCATTGAAAAACGTCCAGAAATGATTGAAGGTACTGACTGAATGAAAGGAGCTGGCATCTCACTCTCTTTGAATCTTCTTTATCATGCTAAGAGGAGCAGGAAAAAGCAAAAAATTTCAGAATTGCACCTTGCAATGCGGAGAAATTACTGTTTGTGCATTTACAATATTCATTGATTTTTGCCATTGAAAAACGTCCAGAAATGATTGAAGCTACTGACTGAATGAAAGGAGCTGGCATCTCACTCTCTTTGAATCTTCTTTATTATGCTAAGAGGAGCAGGAAAAAGCAAAAAATTTCAGAATTGCACCTTGCAATGCGGAGAAATTACAGTTTGTGCATTTACAATATTCATTGATTTTTGCCATTGAAAAACATCCAGAAATGATTGAAGCTACTGACTGAATGAAAGGAGCTGGCATCTCACTCTCTTTGAATCTTCTTTATCATGCTAAGAGGAGCAGGAAAAAGCAAAAAATTTCAGAATTGCACCTTGCAATGCGGAGAAATTACTGTTTGTGCATTTACAATATTCATTGATTTTTGCCATTGAAAAACATCATGTTATTCATATACCAGAAATGTTTGAAGCTACTGACTGAATGAAAGGAGCTGGCATCTCACTCTCTTTGAATCTTCTTTATCATGCTAAGAGGAGCAGGAAAAAGCAAAAAATTTCAGAATTGCACCTTGCAATGTGGAGAAATTACTGTTTGTGCATTTACAATATTCATTGATTTTTACCATTGAAAAACGTCCAGAAATGATTGAAGCTACTGACTGAATGAAAGTAGCTGGCATCTCACTCTCTTTGAATCTTCTTTATCATGCTAAGAGGAGCAGGAAAAAGCAAAAAATTTCAGACTTGCACCTTGCAATGCGGAGAAATTACTGTTTGTGCATTTACAATATTCATTGATTTTTGCCATTGAAAAACATCATGTTATTCATATACCAGAAATGTTTGAAGCTACTGACTGAATGAAAGGAGCTGGCATCTCACTCTCTTTGAATCTTGTTTATCATGCTAAGAGGAGCAGGAAAAAGCAAAAAATTTCAGAATTGCACCTTGCAATGCGGAGAAATTACTGTTTGTGCATTTACAATATTCATTGATTTTTGCCATTGAAAAACATCCAGAAATGATTGAAGCTACTGACTGAATGAAAGGAGCTGGCATCTCACTCTCTTTGAATCTTCTTTATCATGCTAAGAGGAGCAGGAAAAAGCAAAAAATTTCAGAATTGCACCTTGCAATGCGGAGAAATTACTGTTTGTGCATTTACAAAATTCATTGATTTTTGCCATTGAAAAACATCATGTTATTCATATACCAGAAATGTTTGAAGCTACTGACTGAATGAAAGGAGCAGACATCTCACTCTCTTTGAATCTTCTTTATCATGCTAAGAGGAGCAGGAAAAAGCAAAAAATTTCAGAATTGCACCTTGCAATGCGGAGAAATTACTGTTTGTGCATTTACAATATTCATTGATTTTTGCCATTGAAAAACATCCAGAAATGATTGAAGCTACTGACTGAATGAAAGGAGCTGGCATCTCACTCTCTTTGAATCTTCTTTATCATGCTAAGAGGAGCAGGAAAAAGCAAAAAATTTCAGAATTGCACCTTGCAATGCGGAGAAATTACTGTTTGTGCATTTACAATATTCATTGATTTTTGCCATTGAAAAACATCATGTTATTCATATACCAGAAATGTTTGAAGCTACTGACTGAATGAAAGGAGCTGGCATCTCACTCTCTTTGAATCTTCTTTATCATGCTAAGAGGAGCAGGAAAAAGCAAAAAATTTCAGAATTGCACCTTGCAATGCGGAGAAATTACTGTTTGTGCATTTACAATATTCATTGATTTTTGCCATTGAAAAACATCATGTTATTCATATACCAGAAATGTTTGAAGCTACTGACTGAATGAAAGGAGCTGGCATCTCACTCTCTTTGAATCTTCTTTATCATGCTAAGAGGAGCAGGAAAAAGCAAAAAATTTCAGAATTGCACCTTGCAATGTGGAGAAATTACTGTTTGTGCATTTACAATATTCATTGATTTTTACCATTGAAAAAGGTCCAGAAATGATTGAAGCTACTGACTGAATGAAAGTAGCTGGCATCTCACTCTCTTTGAATCTTCTTTATCATGCTAAGAGGAGCAGGAAAAAGCAAAAAATTTCAGACTTGCACCTTGCAATGCGGAGAAATTACTGTTTGTGCATTTACAATATTCATTGATTTTTGCCATTGAAAAACATCATGTTATTCATATACCAGAAATGTTTGAAGCTACTGACTGAATGAAAGGAGCTGGCATCTCACTCTCTTTGAATCTTCTTTATCATGCTAAGAGGAGCAGGAAAAAGCAAAAAATTTCAGAATCGCACCTTGCAATGCGGAGAAATTACTGTTTGTGCATTTACAATTTTCATTGATTTTTGCCATTGAAAAACGTCCAGAAATGATTGAAGGTACTGACTGAATGAAAGGAGCTGGCATCTCACTCTCTTTGAATCTTCTTTATCATGCTAAGAGGAGCAGGAAAAAGCAAAAAATTTCAGAATTGCACCTTGCAATGCGGAGAAATTACTGTTTGTGCATTTACAATATTCATTGATTTTTGCCATTGAAAAACGTCCAGAAATGATTGAAGCTACTGACTGAATGAAAGGAGCTGGCATCTCACTCTCTTTGAATCTTCTTTATCATGCTAAGAGGAGCAGGAAAAAGCAAAAAATTTCAGAATTGCACCTTGCAATGCGGAGAAATTACAGTTTGTGCATTTACAATATTAATTGATTTTTGCCATTGAAAAACATCCAGAAATGATTGAAGCTACTGACTGAATGAAAGGAGCTGGCATCTCACTCTCTTTGAATCTTCTTTATCATGCTAAGAGGAGCAGGAAAAAGCAAAAAATTTCAGAATTGCACCTTGCAATGCGGAGAAATTAGTTTGTGCATTTACAATATTCATTGATTTTTGCCATTGAAAAACATCATGTTATTCATATACCAGAAATGTTTGAAGCTACTGACTGAATGAAAGGAGCTGGCATCTCACTCTCTTTGAATCTTCTTTATCATGCTAAGAGGAGCAGGAAAAAGCAAAAAATTTCAGAATTGCACCTTGCAATGAGGAGAAATTACTGTTTGTGCATTTACAATATTCATTGATTTTTGCCATTGAAAAACATGTTATTCATATACCAGAAATGTTTGAAGCTACTGACTGAATGAAAGGAGCTGGCACCTCACTCTCTTTGAATCTTTATCATGCTAAGAGGAGCGGGAAAAAGCAAAAAATTTCAGAATTGCACCTTGCAATGCGGAGAAATTACTGTTTGTGCATTTACAATATTCATTGATTTTTGCCATTGAAAAACGTCCAGAAATGATTGAAGGTACTGACTGAATGAAAGGAGCTGGCATCTCACTCTCTTTGAATCTTCTTTATCATGCTAAGAGGAGCAGGAAAAAGCAAAAAATTTCAGAATTGCACCTTGCAATGCGGAGAAATTACTGTTTGTGCATTTACAATATTCATTGATTTTTGCCATTGAAAAACGTCCAGAAATGATTGAAGCTACTGACTGAATGAAAGGAGCTGGCATCTCACTCTCTTTGAATCTTCTTTATTATGCTAAGAGGAGCAGGAAAAAGCAAAAAATTTCAGAATTGCACCTTGCAATGCGGAGAAATTACAGTTTGTGCATTTACAATATTCATTGATTTTTGCCATTGAAAAACATCCAGAAATGATTGAAGCTACTGACTGAATGAAAGGAGCTGGCATCTCACTCTCTTTGAATCTTCTTTATCATGCTAAGAGGAGCAGGAAAAAGCAAAAAATTTCAGAATTGCACCTTGCAATGCGGAGAAATTACTGTTTGTGCATTTACAATATTCATTGATTTTTGCCATTGAAAAACATCATGTTATTCATATACCAGAAATGTTTGAAGCTACTGACTGAATGAAAGGAGCTGGCATCTCACTCTCTTTGAATCTTCTTTATCATGCTAAGAGGAGCAGGAAAAAGCAAAAAATTTCAGAATTGCACCTTGCAATGTGGAGAAATTACTGTTTGTGCATTTACAATATTCATTGATTTTTACCATTGAAAAACGTCCAGAAATGATTGAAGCTACTGACTGAATGAAAGTAGCTGGCATCTCACTCTCTTTGAATCTTCTTTATCATGCTAAGAGGAGCAGGAAAAAGCAAAAAATTTCAGACTTGCACCTTGCAATGCGGAGAAATTACTGTTTGTGCATTTACAATATTCATTGATTTTTGCCATTGAAAAACATCATGTTATTCATATACCGGAAATGTTTGAAGCTACTGACTGAATGAAAGGAGCTGGCATCTCACTCTCTTTGAATCTTCTTTATCATGCTAAGAGGAGCAGGAAAAAGCAAAAAATTTCAGAATTGCACCTTGCAATGCGGAGAAATGACTGTTTGTGCATTTACAATATTCATTGATTTTTGCCATTGAAAAACGTCCAGAAATGATTGAAGCTACTGACTGAATGAAAGGAGCTGGCATCTCACTCTCTTTGAATCTTGTTTATCATGCTAAGAGGAGCAGGAAAAAGCAAAAAATTTCAGAATTGCACCTTGCAATGCGGAGAAATTACTGTTTGTGCATTTACAATATTCATTGATTTTTGCCATTGAAAAACATCCAGAAATGATTGAAGCTACTGACTGAATGAAAGGAGCTGGCATCTCACTCTCTTTGAATCTTCTTTATCATGCTAAGAGGAGCAGGAAAAAGCAAAAAATTTCAGAATTGCACCTTGCAATGCGGAGAAATTACTGTTTGTGCATTTACAATATTCATTGATTTTTGCCATTGAAAAACATCATGTTATTCATATACCAGAAATGTTTGAAGCTACTGACTGAATGAAAGGAGCTGGCATCTCACTCTCTTTGAATCTTCTTTATCATGCTAAGAGGAGCAGGAAAAAGCAAAAAATTTCAGAATTGCACCTTGCAATGTGGAGAAATTACTGTTTGTGCATTTACAATATTCATTGATTTTTACCATTGAAAAACGTCCAGAAATGATTGAAGCTACTGACTGAATGAAAGTAGCTGGCATCTCACTCTCTTTGAATCTTCTTTATCATGCTAAGAGGAGCAGGAAAAAGCAAAAAATTTCAGACTTGCACCTTGCAATGCGGAGAAATTACTGTTTGTGCATTTACAATATTCATTGATTTTTGCCATTGAAAAACATCATGTTATTCATATACCAGAAATGTTTGAAGCTACTGACTGAATGAAAGGAGCTGGCATCTCACTCTCTTTGAATCTTCTTTATCATGCTAAGAGGAGCAGGAAAAAGCAAAAAATTTCAGAATTGCACCTTGCAATGCGGAGAAATTACTGTTTGTGCATTTACAATATTCATTGATTTTTGCCATTGAAAAACATCCAGAAATGATTGAAGCTACTGACTGAATGAAAGGAGCTGGCATCTCACTCTCTTTGAATCTTCTTTATCATGCTAAGAGGAGCAGGAAAAAGCAAAAAATTTCAGAATTGCACCTTGCAATGCGGAGAAATTACTGTTTGTGCATTTACAATATTCATTGATTTTTGCCATTGAAAAACATCATGTTATTCATATACCAGAAATGTTTGAAGCTACTGACTGAATGAAAGGAGCTGGCATCTCACTCTCTTTGAATCTTCTTTATCATGCTAAGAGGAGCAGGAAAAAGCAAAAAATTTCATAATTGCACCTTGCAATGCGGAGAAATTACTGTTTGTGCATTTACAATATTCATTGATTTTTGCCATTGAAAAACGTCCAGAAATGATTGAAGCTACTGACTGAATGAAAGGAGCTGGCATCTCACTCTCTTTGAATCATGTTTATCATGCTAAGAGGAGCAGGAAAAAGCAAAAAATTTCAGAATTGCACCTTGCAATGCGGAGAAATTACTGTTTGTGCATTTACAATATTCATTGATTTTTGCCATTGAAAAACGTCCAGAAATTATTGAAGCTACTGACTGAATGAAAGGAGCTGGCATCTCACTCTCTTTGAATCTTCTTTATCATGCTAAGAGGAGCAGGAAAAAGCAAAAAATTTCAGAATTGCACCTTGCAATGCGGAGAAATTACTGTTTGTGCATTTACAATATTCATTGATTTTTACCATTGAAAAACGTCCAGAAATGATTGAAGCTACTGACTGAATGAAAGTAGCTGGCATCTCACTCTCTTTGAATCTTCTTTATCATGCTAAGAGGAGCAGGAAAAAGCAAAAAATTTCAGACTTGCACCTTGCAATGCGGAGAAATTACTGTTTGTGCATTTACAATATTCATTGATTTTTGCCATTGAAAAACATCATGTTATTCATATACCAGAAATGTTTGAAGCTACTGACTGAATGAAAGGAGCTGGCATCTCACTCTCTTTGAATCTTCTTTATCATGCTAAGAGGAGCAGGAAAAAGCAAAAAATTTCAGAATTGCACCTTGCAATGCGGAGAAATTACTGTTTGTGCATTTACAATATTCATTGATTTTTGCCATTGAAAAACGTCCAGAAATGATTGAAGCTACTGACTGAATGAAAGGAGCTGGCATCTCACTCTCTTTGAATCTTCTTTATCATGCTAAGAGGAGCAGGAAAAAGCAAAAAATTTCAGAATTGCACCTTACAATGCGGAGAAATTACAGTTTGTGCATTTACAATATTCATTGATTTTTGCCATTGAAAAACGTCCAGAAATGATTGAAGCTACTGACTGAATGAAAGGAGCTGGCATCTCACTCTCTTTGAATCTTCTTTATCATGCTAAGAGGAGCAGGAAAAAGCAAAAAATTTCAGAATTGCACCTTGCAATGCGGAGAAATTACTGTTTGTGCATTTACAATATTCATTGATTTTTGCCATTGAAAAACGTCCAGAAATGATTGAAGCTACTGACTGAATGAAAGGAGCTGGCATCTCACTCTCTTTGAATCTTCTTTATCATGCTAAGAGGAGCAGGAAAAAGCAAAAAATTTCAGAATTGCACCTTGCAATGCGGAGAAATTACTGTTTGTGCATTTACAATATTCATTGATTTTTGCCATTGAAAAACATCATGTTATTCATATACCAGAAATGTTTGAAGCTACTGACTGAATGAAAGGAGCTGGCATCTCACTCTCTTTGAATCTTCTTTATCATGCTAAGAGGAGCAGGAAAAAGCAAAAAATTTCAGAATTGCACCTTGCAATGCGGAGAAATTACTGTTTGTGCAATTACAATATTCATTGATTTTTGCCATTGAAAAACGTCCAGAAATGATTGAAGCTACTGACTGAATGAAAGGAGCTGGCATCTCACTCTCTATGAATCTTCTTTATCATGCTAAGAGGAGCAGGAAAAGCAAAAAATTTCAGAATTGCACCTTGCAATGCGAAGAAATTACAGTTTGTGCATTTACAATATTCATTGACTTTTGCCATTGAAAAACATCCAGAAATGATTGAAGCTACTGACTGAATGAAAGGAGCTGGCATCTCACTCTCTTTGAATCTTCTTTATCATGCTAAGAGGAGCAGGAAAAAGCAAAAAATTTCAGAATTGCACCTTGCAATGCGGAGAAATTACTGTTTGTGCATTTACAATATTCATTGATTTTTGCCATTGAAAAACGTCCAGAAATGATTGAAGCTACTGACTGAATGAAAGGAGCTGGCATCTCACTCTCTTTGAATCTTCTTTATCATGCTAAGAGGAGCAGGAAAAAGCAAAAAATTTCAGAATTGCGCCTTGCAATGCGGAGAAATTACTGTTTGTGCATTTACAAAATTCATTGATTTTTGCCATTGAAAAACATCATGTTATTCATTTACCAGAAATGATTGAAGCTACTGACTGAATGAAAGGAGCTGGCATCTCACTCTCTTTGAATCTTCTTTATCATGCTAAGAGGAGCAGGAAAAAGCAAAACATTTCAGAATTGCACCTTGCAATGCGAAGAAATTACTGTTTGTGCATTTACAATATTCATTGATTTTTGCCATTGAAAAACGTCCAGAAATGATTGAAGCTACTGACTGAATGAAAGGAGCTGGCATCTCACTCTCTTTGAATCTTCTTTATCATGCTAAGAGGAGCAGGAAAAAGCAAAAAATTTCAGAATTGCACCTTGCAATGCGGAGAAATTACTGTTTGTGCATTTACAATATTCATTGATTTTTACCATTGAAAAACGTCCAGAAATGATTGAAGCTACTGACTGAATGAAAGTAGCTGGCATCTCACTCTCTTTGAATCTTCTTTATCATGCTAAGAGGAGCAGGAAAAAGCAAAAAATTTCAGACTTGCACCTTGCAATGCGGAGAAATTACTGTTTGTGCATTTACAATATTCATTGATTTTTGCCATTGAAAAACATCATGTTATTCATATACCAGAAATGTTTGAAGCTACTGACTGAATGAAAGGAGCTGGCATCTCACTCTCTTTGAATCTTCTTTATCATGCTAAGAGGAGCAGGAAAAAGCAAAAAATTTCAGAATTGCACCTTGCAATGCGGAGAAATTACTGTTTGTGCATTTACAATATTCATTGATTTTTGCCATTGAAAAACGTCCAGAAATGATTGAAGCTACTGACTGAATGAAAGTTGCTGGCATCTCACCCTCTTTGAATCTTCTTTATCATGCTAAGAGGAGCAGGAAAAAGCAAAAAATTTCAGAATTGCACCTTACAATGCGGAGAAATTACAGTTTGTGCATTTACAATATTCATTGATTTTTGCCATTGAAAAACATCATGTTATTCATATACCAGAAATGTTTGAAGCTACTGACTGAATGAAAGGAGCTGGCATCTCACTCTCTTTGAATCTTTATCATGCTAAGAGGAGCAGGAAAAAGCAAAAAATTTCAGAATTGCACCTTGCAATGCGGAGAAATTACTGTTTGTGCATTTACAATATTCATTGATTTTTGCCATTGAAAATCATGTTATTCATATACCAGAAATGTTTGAAGCTACTGACTGAATGAAAGGAGCTGGCATCTCACTCTCTTTGAATCTTCTTTATCATGCTAAGAGGAGCAGGAAAAAGCAAAAAATTTCAGAATTGCACCTTGCAATGCGGAGAAATTACAGTTTGTGCATTTACAATATTCATTGATTTTTGCCATTGAAAAACGTCCAGAAATGATTGAAGCTACTGACTGAATGAAAGGAGCTGGCATCTCACTCTCTTTGAATCTTCTTTATCATGCTAAGAGGAGCAGGAAAAAGCAAAAAATTTCAGAATTGCACCTTGCAATGCGGAGAAATTACTGTTTGTGCATTTACAATATTCATTGATTTTTGCCATTGAAAAACGTCCAGAAATGATTGAAGCTACTGACTGAATGAAAGGAGCTGACATCTCACTCTCTTTGAATCTTCTTTATCATGCTAAGAGGAGCAGGAAAAAGCAAAAAATTTCAGAATTGCTCCTTGCAATGCGGAGAAATTACTGTTTGTGCATTTACAATATTCATTGATTTTTGCCATTGAAAAACATGTTATTCATATACCAGAAATGTTTGAAGCTACTGACTGAATGAAAGGAGCTGGCACCTCACTCTCTTTGAATCTTCTTTATCATGCTAAGAGGAGCAGGAAAAAGCAAAAAATTTCAGAATTGCACCTTGCAATGCGGAGAAATTACTGTTTGTGCATTTACAATATTCATTGATTTTTGCCATTGAAAAACGTCCAGAAATGATTGAAGCTACTGACTGAATGAAAGGAGCTGGCATCTCACTCTCTTTGAATCTTCTTTATCATGCTAAGAGGAGCAGGAAAAAGCAAAAAATTTCAGAATTGCGCCTTGCAATGCGGAGAAATTACTGTTTGTGCATTTACAAAATTCATTGATTTTTGCCATTGAAAAACATCATGTTATTCATTTACCAGAAATGATTGAAGCTACTGACTGAATGAAAGGAGCTGGCATCTCACTCTCTTTGAATCTTCTTTATCATGCTAAGAGGAGCAGGAAAAAGCAAAACATTTCAGAATTGCACCTTGCAATGCGAAGAAATTACTGTTTGTGCATTTACAATATTCATTGATTTTTGCCATTGAAAAACGTCCAGAAATGATTGAAGCTACTGACTGAATGAAAGGAGCTGGCATCTCACTCTCTTTGAATCTTCTTTATCATGCTAAGAGGAGCAGGAAAAAGCAAAAAATTTCAGAATTGCACCTTGCAATGCGGAGAAATTACTGTTTGTGCATTTACAATATTCATTGATTTTTACCATTGAAAAACGTCCAGAAATGATTGAAGCTACTGACTGAATGAAAGTAGCTGGCATCTCACTCTCTTTGAATCTTCTTTATCATGCTAAGAGGAGCAGGAAAAAGCAAAAAATTTCAGACTTGCACCTTGCAATGCGGAGAAATTACTGTTTGTGCATTTACAATATTCATTGATTTTTGCCATTGAAAAACATCATGTTATTCATATACCAGAAATGTTTGAAGCTACTGACTGAATGAAAGGAGCTGGCATCTCACTCTCTTTGAATCTTCTTTATCATGCTAAGAGGAGCAGGAAAAAGCAAAAAATTTCAGAATTGCACCTTGCAATGCGGAGAAATTACTGTTTGTGCATTTACAATATTCATTGATTTTTGCCATTGAAAAACGTCCAGAAATGATTGAAGCTACTGACTGAATGAAAGTTGCTGGCATCTCACCCTCTTTGAATCTTCTTTATCATGCTAAGAGGAGCAGGAAAAAGCAAAAAATTTCAGAATTGCACCTTACAATGCGGAGAAATTACAGTTTGTGCATTTACAATATTCATTGATTTTTGCCATTGAAAAACATCATGTTATTCATATACCAGAAATGTTTGAAGCTACTGACTGAATGAAAGGAGCTGGCATCTCACTCTCTTTGAATCTTTATCATGCTAAGAGGAGCAGGAAAAAGCAAAAAATTTCAGAATTGCACCTTGCAATGCGGAGAAATTACTGTTTGTGCATTTACAATATTCATTGATTTTTGCCATTGAAAATCATGTTATTCATATACCAGAAATGTTTGAAGCTACTGACTGAATGAAAGGAGCTGGCATCTCACTCTCTTTGAATCTTCTTTATCATGCTAAGAGGAGCAGGAAAAAGCAAAAAATTTCAGAATTGCACCTTGCAATGCGGAGAAATTACAGTTTGTGCATTTACAATATTCATTGATTTTTGCCATTGAAAAACGTCCAGAAATGATTGAAGCTACTGACTGAATGAAAGGAGCTGGCATCTCACTCTCTTTGAATCTTCTTTATCATGCTAAGAGGAGCAGGAAAAAGCAAAAAATTTCAGAATTGCACCTTGCAATGCGGAGAAATTACTGTTTGTGCATTTACAATATTCATTGATTTTTGCCATTGAAAAACGTCCAGAAATGATTGAAGCTACTGACTGAATGAAAGGAGCTGACATCTCACTCTCTTTGAATCTTCTTTATCATGCTAAGAGGAGCAGGAAAAAGCAAAAAATTTCAGAATTGCTCCTTGCAATGCGGAGAAATTACTGTTTGTGCATTTACAATATTCATTGATTTTTGCCATTGAAAAACATGTTATTCATATACCAGAAATGTTTGAAGCTACTGACTGAATGAAAGGAGCTGGCACCTCACTCTCTTTGAATCTTCTTTATCATGCTAAGAGGAGCAGGAAAAAGCAAAAAATTTCAGAATTGCACCTTGCAATGCGGAGAAATTACTGTTTGTGCATTTACAATATTCATTGATTTTTGCCATTGAAAAACGTCCAGAAATGATTGAAGCTACTGACTGAATGAAAGGAGCTGGCATCTCACTCTCTTTGAATCTTCTTTATCATGCTAAGAGGAGCAGGAAAAAGCAAAAAATTTCAGAATTGCACCTTGCAATGCGGAGAAATTACTGTTTGTGCATTTACAATATTCATTGATTTTTGCCATTGAAAAACGTTCAGAAATGATTGAAGCTACTGACTGAATGAAAGGAGCTGGCATCTCACTCTCTTTGAATCTTCTTTATCATGCTAAGAGGAGCAGGAAAAAGCAAAAAATTTCAGAATTGCGCCTTGCAATGCGGAGAAATTAGTGTTTGTGCATTTACAAAATTCATTGATTTTTGCCATTGAAAAACATCATGTTATTCATTTACCAGAAATGATTGAAGCTACTGACTGAATGAAAGGAGCTGGCATCTCACTCTCTTTGAAACTTCTTTATCATGCTAAGAGGAGCAGGAAAAAGCAAAAAATTTCAGAATTGCACCTTGCAATGCGGAGAAATTACTGTTTGTGCATTTACAATATTCATTGATTTTTGCCATTGAAAAACGTCCAGAAATGATTGAAGCTACTGACTGAATGAAAGGAGCTGGCATCTCACTCTCTTTGAATCTTCTTTATCATGCTAAGAGGAGCAGGAAAAAGCAAAAAATTTCAGAATTGCACCTTGCAATGCGGAGAAATTACTGTTTGTGCATTTACAATATTCATTGATTTTTACCATTGAAAAACGTCCAGAAATGATTGAAGCTACTGACTGAATGAAAGTAGCTGGCATCTCACTCTCTTTGAATCTTCTTTATCATGCTAAGAGGAGCAGGAAAAAGCAAAAAATTTCAGACTTGCACCTTGCAATGCGGAGAAATTACTGTTTGTGCATTTACAATATTCATTGATTTTTGCCATTGAAAAACATCATGTTATTCATATACCAGAAATGTTTGAAGCTACTGACTGAATGAAAGGAGCTGGCATCTCACTCTCTTTGAATCTTCTTTATCATGCTAAGAGGAGCAGGAAAAAGCAAAAAATTTCAGAATTGCACCTTGCAATGCGGAGAAATTACTGTTTGTGCATTTACAATATTCATTGATTTTTGCCATTGAAAAACGTCCAGAAATGATTGAAGCTACTGACTGAATGAAAGGAGCTGGCATCTCACTCTCTTTGAATCTTCTTTATCATGCTAAGAGGAGCAGGAAAAAGCAAAAAATTTCAGAATTGCACCTTACAATGCGGAGAAATTACAGTTTGTGCATTTACAATATTCATTGATTTTTGCCATTGAAAAACGTCCAGAAATGATTGAAGCTACTGACTGAATGAAAGGAGCTGGCATCTCACTCTCTTTGAATCTTCTTTATCATGCTAAGAGGAGCAGGAAAAAGCAAAAAATTTCAGAATTGCACCTTGCAATGCGGAGAAATTACTGTTTGTGCATTTACAATATTCATTGATTTTTGCCATTGAAAAACGTCCAGAAATGATTGAAGCTACTGACTGAATGAAAGGAGCTGGCATCTCACTCTCTTTGAATCTTCTTTATCATGCTAAGAGGAGCAGGAAAAAGCAAAAAATTTCAGAATTGCACCTTGCAATGCGGAGAAATTACTGTTTGTGCATTTACAATATTCATTGATTTTTGCCATTGAAAAACATCATGTTATTCATATACCAGAAATGTTTGAAGCTACTGACTGAATGAAAGGAGCTGGCATCTCACTCTCTTTGAATCTTCTTTATCATGCTAAGAGGAGCAGGAAAAAGCAAAAAATTTCAGAATTGCACCTTGCAATGCGGAGAAATTACTGTTTGTGCAATTACAATATTCATTGATTTTTGCCATTGAAAAACGTCCAGAAATGATTGAAGCTACTGACTGAATGAAAGGAGCTGGCATCTCACTCTCTATGAATCTTCTTTATCATGCTAAGAGGAGCAGGAAAAGCAAAAAATTTCAGAATTGCACCTTGCAATGCGAAGAAATTACAGTTTGTGCATTTACAATATTCATTGACTTTTGCCATTGAAAAACGTCCAGAAATGATTGAAGCTACTGACTGAATGAAAGGAGCTGGCATCTCACTCTCTTTGAATCTTCTTTATCATGCTAAGAGGAGCAGGAAAAAGCAAAAAATTTCAGAATTGCACCTTGCAATGCGGAGAAATTACTGTTTGTGCATTTACAATATTCATTGATTTTTACCATTGAAAAACGTCCAGAAATGATTGAAGCTACTGACTGAATGAAAGTAGCTGGCATCTCACTCTCTTTGAATCTTCTTTATCATGCTAAGAGGAGCAGGAAAAAGCAAAAAATTTCAGACTTGCACCTTGCAATGCGGAGAAATTACTGTTTGTGCATTTACAATATTCATTGATTTTTGCCATTGAAAAACATCATGTTATTCATATACCAGAAATGTTTGAAGCTACTGACTGAATGAAAGGAGCTGGCATCTCACTCTCTTTGAATCTTCTTTATCATGCTAAGAGGAGCAGGAAAAAGCAAAAAATTTCAGAATTGCACCTTGCAATGCGGAGAAATTACTGTTTGTGCATTTACAATATTCATTGATTTTTGCCATTGAAAAACGTCCAGAAATGATTGAAGCTACTGACTGAATGAAAGGAGCTGGCATCTCACTCTCTTTGAATCTTCTTTATCATGCTAAGAGGAGCAGGAAAAAGCAAAAAATTTCAGAATTGCACCTTACAATGCGGAGAAATTACAGTTTGTGCATTTACAATATTCATTGATTTTTGCCATTGAAAAACGTCCAGAAATGATTGAAGCTACTGACTGAATGAAAGGAGCTGGCATCTCACTCTCTTTGAATCTTCTTTATCATGCTAAGAGGAGCAGGAAAAAGCAAAAAATTTCAGAATTGCACCTTGCAATGCGGAGAAATTACTGTTTGTGCATTTACAATATTCATTGATTTTTGCCATTGAAAAACGTCCAGAAATGATTGAAGCTACTGACTGAATGAAAGGAGCTGGCATCTCACTCTCTTTGAATCTTCTTTATCATGCTAAGAGGAGCAGGAAAAAGCAAAAAATTTCAGAATTGCACCTTGCAATGCGGAGAAATTACTGTTTGTGCATTTACAATATTCATTGATTTTTGCCATTGAAAAACATCATGTTATTCATATACCAGAAATGTTTGAAGCTACTGACTGAATGAAAGGAGCTGGCATCTCACTCTCTTTGAATCTTCTTTATCATGCTAAGAGGAGCAGGAAAAAGCAAAAAATTTCAGAATTGCACCTTGCAATGCGGAGAAATTACTGTTTGTGCAATTACAATATTCATTGATTTTTGCCATTGAAAAACGTCCAGAAATGATTGAAGCTACTGACTGAATGAAAGGAGCTGGCATCTCACTCTCTATGAATCTTCTTTATCATGCTAAGAGGAGCAGGAAAAGCAAAAAATTTCAGAATTGCACCTTGCAATGCGAAGAAATTACAGTTTGTGCATTTACAATATTCATTGACTTTTGCCATTGAAAAACATCCAGAAATGATTGAAGCTACTGACTGAATGAAAGGAGCTGGCATCTCACTCTCTTTGAATCTTCTTTATCATGCTAAGAGGAGCAGGAAAAAGCAAAAAATTTCAGAATTGCACCTTGCAATGCGGAGAAATTACTGTTTGTGCATTTACAATATTCATTGATTTTTGCCATTGAAAAACGTCCAGAAATGATTGAAGCTACTGACTGAATGAAAGGAGCTGGCATCTCACTCTCTTTGAATCTTCTTTATCATGCTAAGAGGAGCAGGAAAAAGCAAAAAATTTCAGAATTGCGCCTTGCAATGCGGAGAAATTACTGTTTGTGCATTTACAAAATTCATTGATTTTTGCCATTGAAAAACATCATGTTATTCATTTACCAGAAATGATTGAAGCTACTGACTGAATGAAAGGAGCTGGCATCTCACTCTCTTTGAATCTTCTTTATCATGCTAAGAGGAGCAGGAAAAAGCAAAACATTTCAGAATTGCACCTTGCAATGCGAAGAAATTACTGTTTGTGCATTTACAATATTCATTGATTTTTGCCATTGAAAAATGTCCAGAAATGATTGAAGCTACTGACTGAATGAAAGGAGCTGGCATCTCACTCTCTTTGAATCTTCTTTATCATGCTAAGAGGAGCAGGAAAAAGCAAAAAATTTCAGAATTGCACCTTGCAATGCGGAGAAATTACTGTTTGTGCATTTACAATATTCATTGATTTTTACCATTGAAAAACGTCCAGAAATGATTGAAGCTACTGACTGAATGAAAGTAGCTGGCAACTCACTCTCTTTGAATCTTCTTTATCATGCTAAGAGGAGCAGGAAAAAGCAAAAAATTTCAGACTTGCACCTTGCAATGCGGAGAAATTACTGTTTGTGCATTTACAATATTCATTGATTTTTGCCATTGAAAAACATCATGTTATTCATATACCAGAAATGTTTGAAGCTACTGACTGAATGAAAGGAGCTGGCATCTCACTCTCTTTGAATCTTCTTTATCATGCTAAGAGGAGCAGGAAAAAGCAAAAAATTTCAGAATTGCACCTTGCAATGCGGAGAAATTACTGTTTGTGCATTTACAATATTAATTGATTTTTGCCATTGAAAAACGTCCAGAAATGATTGAAGCTACTGACTGAATGAAAGGAGCTGGCATCTCACTCTCTTTGAATCTTCTTTATCATGCTAAGAGGAGCAGGAAAAAGCAAAAAATTTCAGAATTGCACCTTACAATGCGGAGAAATTACAGTTTGTGCATTTACAATATTCATTGATTTTTGCCATTGAAAAACGTCCAGAAATGATTGAAGCTACTGACTGAATGAAAGGAGCTGGCATCTCACTCTCTTTGAATCTTCTTTATCATGCTAAGAGGAGCAGGAAAAAGCAAAAAATTTCAGAATTGCACCTTGCAATGCGGAGAAATTACTGTTTGTGCATTTACAATATTCATTGATTTTTGCCATTGAAAAACGTCCAGAAATGATTGAAGCTACTGACTGAATGAAAGGAGCTGGCATCTCACTCTCTTTGAATCTTCTTTATCATGCTAAGAGGAGCAGGAAAAAGCAAAAAATTTCAGAATTGCACCTTGCAATGCGAAGAAATTACAGTTTGTGCATTTACAATATTCATTGACTTTTGCCATTGAAAAACATCCAGAAATGATTGAAGCTACTGACTGAATGAAAGGAGCTGGCATCTCACTCTCTTTGAATCTTCTTTATCATGCTAAGAGGAGCAGGAAAAAGCAAAAAATTTCAGAATTGCACCTTGCAATGCGGAGAAATTACTGTTTGTGCATTTACAATATTCATTGATTTTTGCCATTGAAAAACGTCCAGAAATGATTGAAGCTACTGACTGAATGAAAGGAGCTGGCATCTCACTCTCTTTGAATCTTCTTTATCATGCTAAGAGGAGCAGGAAAAAGCAAAAAATTTCAGAATTGCGCCTTGCAATGCGGAGAAATTACTGTTTGTGCATTTACAAAATTCATTGATTTTTGCCATTGAAAAACATCATGTTATTCATTTACCAGAAATGATTGAAGCTACTGACTGAATGAAAGGAGCTGGCATCTCACTCTCTTTGAATCTTCTTTATCATGCTAAGAGGAGCAGGAAAAAGCAAAACATTTCAGAATTGCACCTTGCAATGCGAAGAAATTACTGTTTGTGCATTTACAATATTCATTGATTTTTGCCATTGAAAAACGTCCAGAAATGATTGAAGCTACTGACTGAATGAAAGGAGCTGGCATCTCACTCTCTTTGAATCTTCTTTATCATGCTAAGAGGAGCAGGAAAAAGCAAAAAATTTCAGAATTGCACCTTGCAATGCGGAGAAATTACTGTTTGTGCATTTACAATATTCATTGATTTTTACCATTGAAAAACGTCCAGAAATGATTGAAGCTACTGACTGAATGAAAGTAGCTGGCAACTCACTCTCTTTGAATCTTCTTTATCATGCTAAGAGGAGCAGGAAAAAGCAAAAAATTTCAGACTTGCACCTTGCAATGCGGAGAAATTACTGTTTGTGCATTTACAATATTCATTGATTTTTGCCATTGAAAAACATCATGTTATTCATATACCAGAAATGTTTGAAGCTACTGACTGAATGAAAGGAGCTGGCATCTCACTCTCTTTGAATCTTCTTTATCATGCTAAGAGGAGCAGGAAAAAGCAAAAAATTTCAGAATTGCACCTTGCAATGCGGAGAAATTACTGTTTGTGCATTTACAATATT
Organism: Phyllobates terribilis; assembly: GCF_046119375.1. Lineage (NCBI taxonomy): Eukaryota > Metazoa > Chordata > Amphibia > Anura > Dendrobatidae > Phyllobates > Phyllobates terribilis. The sequence goes on from NW_027364540.1 coordinate 47,053, forward strand.
CATTGATTTTTGCCATTGAAAAACGTCCAGAAATGATTGAAGCTACTGACTGAATGAAAGTTGCTGGCATCTCACTCTCTTTGAATCTTCTTTATCATGCTAAGAGGAGCAGGAAAAAGCAAAAAATTTCAGAATTGCACCTTACAATGCGGAGAAATTACAGTTTGTGCATTTACAATATTCATTGATTTTTGCCATTGAAAAACGTCCAGAAATGATTGAAGCTACTGACTGAATGAAAGGAGCTGGCATCTCACTCTCTTTGAATCTTCTTTATCAAGTTAAGAGGAGCAGGAAAAAGCAAAAAATTTCAGAATTGCACCTTGCAATGCGGAGAACTTACTCTTTGTGCATTTACAATATTCATTGATTTTTGCCATTGAAAAACATGTTATTCATATACCAGAAATGTTTGAAGCTACTGACTGAATGAAAGGAGCTGGAACCTCACTCTCTTTGAATCTTCTTTATCATGCTAAGAGGAGCAGGAAAAAGCAAAAAATTTCAGAATTGCACCTTGCAATGCGGAGAAATTACTGTTTGTACATTTACAATATTCATTGATTTTTGCCATTGAATAACGTCCAGAAATGATTGAAGCTACTGACTGAATGAAAGGAGCTGGCATCTCACTCTCTTTGAATCTTCTTTATCATGCTAAGAGGAGCAGGAAAAAGCAAAAAATTTCAGAATTGCACCTTGCAATGCGGAGAAATTACTGTTTGTGCATTTACAATATTCATTGATTTTTGCCATTGAAAAACGTCCAGAAATGATTGAAGCTACTGACTGAATGAAAGGAGCTGGCATCTCACTCTCTTTGAATCTTCTTTATCATGCTAAGAGGAGCAGGAAAAAGCAAACAATTTCAGAATTGCGCCTTGCAATGCGGAGAAATTACTGTTTGTGCATTTACAAAATTCATTGATTTTTGCCATTGAAAAACATCATGTTATTCATTTACCAGAAATGATTGAAGCTACTGACTGAATGAAAGGAGCTGGCATCTCACTCTCTTTGAATCTTCTTTATCATGCTAAGAGGAGCAGGAAAAAGCAAAAAATTTCAGAATTGCACCTTGCAATGCGGAGAAATTACTGTTTGTGCATTTACAATATTCATTGATTTTTGCCATTGAAAAACGTCCAGAAATGATTGAAGCTACTGACTGAATGAAAGGAGCTGGCATCTCACTCTCTTTGAATCTTCTTTATCATGCTAAGAGGAGCGGGAAAAAGCAAAAAATTTCAGAATTGCACCTTGCAATGCGGAGAAATTACTGTTTGTGCATTTACAATATTCATTGATTTTTACCATTGAAAAACGTCCAGAAATGATTGAAGCTACTGACTGAATGAAAGTAGCTGGCATCTCACTCTCTTTGAATCTTCTTTATCATGCTAAGAGGAGCAGGAAAAAGCAAAAAATTTCAGACTTGCACCTTGCAATGCGGAGAAATTACTGTTTGTGCATTTACAATATTCATTGATTTTTGCCATTGAAAAACATCATGTTATTCATATACCAGAAATGTTTGAAGCTACTGACTGAATGAAAGGAGCTGGCATCTCACTCTCTTTGAATCTTCTTTATCATGCTAAGAGGAGCAGGAAAAAGCAAAAAATTTCAGAATTGCACCTTGCAATGCGGAGAAATTACTGTTTGTGCATTTACAATATTCATTGATTTTTGCCATTGAAAAACATCATGTTATTCATATACCAGAAATGTTTGAAGCTACTGACTGAATGAAAGGAGCTGGCATCTCACTCTCTTTGAATCTTCTTTATCATGCTAAGAGGAGCAGGAAAAAGCAAAAAATTTCAGAATTGCACCTTGCAATGCGGAGAAATTACTGTTTGTGCATTTACAATATTCATTGATTTTTGCCATTGAAAAACGTCCAGAAATGATTGAAGCTACTGACTGAATGAAAGGAGCTGGCATCTCACTCTCTTTGAATCTTCTTTATCATGCTAAGAGGAGCAGGAAAAAGCAAAAAATTTCAGAATTGCACCTTACAATGCGGAGAAATTACAGTTTGTGCATTTACAATATTCATTGATTTTTGCCATTGAAAAACGTCCAGAAATGATTGAAGCTACTGACTGAATGAAAGGAGCTGGCATCTCACTCTCTTTGAATCTTCTTTATCATGCTAAGAGGAGCAGGAAAAAGCAAAAAATTTCAGAATTGCACCTTACAATGCGGAGAAATTACAGTTTGTGCATTTACAATATTCATTGATTTTTGCCATTGAAAAACGTCCAGAAATGATTGAAGCTACTGACTGAATGAAAGGAGCTGGCATCTCACTCTCTTTGAATCTTCTTTATCATGCTAAGAGGAGCAGGAAAAAGCAAAAAATTTCAGAATTGCACCTTGCAATGCGGAGAAATTACTGTTTGTGCATTTACAATATTCATTGATTTTTGCCATTGAAAAACGTCCAGAAATGATTGAAGCTACTGACTGAATGAAAGGAGCTGGCATCTCACTCTCTTTGAATTTTCTTTATCATGCTAAGAGGAGCAGGAAAAAGCAAAAAATTTCAGAATTGCACCTTGCAATGCGGAGAAATTACTGTTTGTGCATTTACAATATTCATTGATTTTTGCCATTGAAAAACATGTTATTCATATACCAGAAATGTTTGAAGCTACTGACTGAATGAAAGGAGCTGGCACCTCACTCTCTTTGAATCTTCTTTATCATGCTAAGAGGAGCAGGATAAAGCAAAAAATTTCAGAATTGCACCTTGCAATGCGGAGAAATTACTGTTTGTGCATTTACAATATTCATTGATTTTTGCCATTGAAAAACGTCCAGAAATGATTGAAGCTACTGACTGAATGAAAGGAGCTGGCATCTCACTCTCTTTGAATCTTCTTTATCATGCTAAGAGGAGCTGGAAAAAGCAAAAAATTTCAGAATTGCACCTTGCAATGCGGAGAAATTATTGTTTGTGCATTTACAATATTCATTAATTTTTGCCATTGAAAAACATCATGTTATTCATATACCAGAAATGTTTGAAGCTACTGACTGAATGAAAGGAGCTGGCATCTCACTCTCTTTGAATCTTCTTTATCATGCTAAGAGGAGCAGGAAAAAGAAAAAATTTCAGAATTGCACCTTGCAATGCGGAGAAATTACTGTTTGTGCATTTACAATATTCATTGATTTTTGCCATTGAAAAACGTCCAGAAATGATTGAAGCTACTGACTGAATGAAAGGAGCTGGCATCTCACTCTCTTTGAATCTTCTTTATCATGCTAAGAGGAGCAGGAAAAAGCAAAAAATTTCAGAATTGCACCTTGCAATGCGGAGAAATTACAGTTTGTGCATTTACAATATTCATTGATTTTTGCCATTGAAAAACGTCCAGAAATGATTGAAGCTACTGACTGAATGAAAGGAGCTGGCATCTCACTCTCTTTGAATCTTCTTTATCATGCTAAGAGGAGCAGGAAAAAGCAAAAAATTTCAGAATTGCTCCTTGCAATGCGGAGAAATTACTGTTTGTGCATTTACAATATTCATTGATTTTTGCCATTGAAAAACATGTTATTCATATACCAGAAATGTTTGAAGCTACTGACTGAATGAAAGGAGCTGGCATCTCACTCTCTTTGAATCTTCTTTATCATGCTAAGAGGAGCAGGAAAATGTAAAAAATTTCAGAATTGCACCTTGCAATGCGGAGAAATTACTGTTTGTGCATTTACAATATTCAATGATTTTTGCCATTGAAAAACGTCCAGAAATGATTGAAGCTACTGACTGAACGAAAGGAGCTGGCATCTCACTCTCTTTGAATCTTCTTTATCATGCTAAGAGGAGCAGGAAAAAGCAAAAAATTTCAGAATTGCACCTTGCAATGCGGAGAAATTACTGTTTGTGCATTTACAATATTCATTGATTTTTGCCATTGAAAAACATCATGTTATTCATATACCAGAAATGTTTGAAGCTACTGACTGAATGAAAGGAGCTGGCATCTCACTCTCTTTGAATCTTCTTTATCATGCTAAGAGGAGCAGGAAAAAGCAAAAAATTTCAGAATTGCACCTTGCAATGCGGAGAAATTTCTGTTTGTGCATTTACAATATTCATTGATTTTTGCCATTGAAAAACGTCCAGAAATGATTGAAGCTACTGACTGAATGAAAGGAGCTGGCATCTCACTCTCTTTGAATCTTCTTTATCATGCTAAGGGGAGCAGGAAAAAGCAAAAAATTTCAGAATTGCACCTTGCAATGCGGAGAAATTACTGTTTGTGCATTTACAATATTCATTGATTTTTGCCATTGAAAAACGTCCAGAAATGATTGAAGCTACTGACTGAATGAAAGGAGCTGGCATCTCACTCTCTTTGAATCTTCTTTATCATGCTAAGAGGAGCAGGAAAAAGCAAAAAATTTCAGAATTGCACCTTACAATGCGGAGAAATTACAGTTTGTGCATTTACAATATTCATTGATTTTTGCCATTGAAAAACGTCCAGAAATGATTGAAGCTACTGACTGAATGAAAGGAGCTGGCATCTCACTCTCTTTGAATCTTCTTTATCATGCTAAGAGGAGCAGGAAAAAGCAAAAAATTTCAGAATTGCACCTTGCAATGCGGAGAAATTACTGTTTGTGCATTTACAATATTCATTGATTTTTGCCATTGAAAAACGTCCAGAAATGATTGAAGCTACTGACTGAATGAAAGGAGCTGGCATCTCACTCTCTTTGAATTTTCTTTATCATGCTAAGAGGAGCAGGAAAAAGCAAAAAATTTCAGAATTGCACCTTGCAATGCGGAGAAATTACAGTTTGTGCATTTACAATATTCATTGATTTTTGCCATTGAAAAACATGTTATTCATATACCAGAAATGTTTGAAGCTACTGACTGAATGAAAGGAGCTGGCACCTCACTCTCTTTGAATCTTCTTTATCATGCTAAGAGGAGCAGGAAAAAGCAAAAAATTTCAGAATTGCACCTTGCAATGCGGAGAAATTACTGTTTGTGCATTTACAATATTCATTGATTTTTGCCATTGAAAAACGTCCAGAAATGATTGAAGCTACTGACTGAATGAAAGGAGCTGGCATCTCACTCTCTTTGAATCTTCTTTATCATGCTAAGAGGAGCAGGAAAAAGCAAAAAATTTCAGAATTGCACCTTGCAATGCGGAGAAATTACTGTATGTGCATTTACAATATTCATTGATTTTTGCCATTGAAAAACATCATGTTATTCATATACCAGAAATGTTTGAAGCTACTGATTGAATGAAAGGAGCTGGCATCTCACTCTCTTTGAATCTTCTTTATCATGCTAAGAGGAGCAGGAAAAAGCAAAAAATTTCAGAATTGCACCTTGCAATGCGGAGAAATTACTGTTTGTGCATTTACAATATTCATTGATTTTTGCCATTGAAAAACGTCCAGAAATGATTGAAGCTACTGACTGAATGAAAAGAGCTGGCATCTCACTCTCTTTGAATCTTCTTTATCATGCTAAGAGGAGCAGGAAAAAGCAAAAATTTCAGAATTGCACCTTGCAATGCGGAGAAATTACAGTTTGTGCATTTACAATATTCATTGATTTTTGCCATTGAAAAACGTCCAGAAATGATTGAAGCTACTGACTGAATGAAAGGAGCTGGCATCTCACTCTCTTTGAATCTTCTTTATCATGCTAACAGGAGCAGGAAAAAGCAAAAAATTTCAGAATTGCTCCTTGCAATGCGGAGAAATTACTGTTTGTGCATTTACAATATTCATTGATTTTTGCCATTGAAAAACATGTTATTCATATACCAGAAATGTTTGAAGCTACTGACTGAATGAAAGGAGCTGGCACCTCACTCTCTTTGAATCTTCTTTATCATGCTAAGAGGAGCAGGAAAAAGCAAAAATTTCAGAATTGCACCTTGCAATGCGGAGAAATTACTGTTTGTGCATTTACAATATTCATTGATTTTTGCCATTGAAAAACGTCCAGAAATGATTGAAGCTACTGACTGAATGAAAGGAGCTGGCATCTCACTCTCTTTGAATCTTCTTTATCATGCTAAGAGGAGCAGGAAAAAGCAAAAAATTTCAGAATTGCACCTTGCAATACGGAGAAATTACTGTTTGTGCATTTACAATATTCATTGATTTTTGCCATTGAAAAACGTCCAGAAATGATTGAAGCTACTGACTGAATGAAAGGAGCTGGCATCTCACTCTCTTTGAATCTTCTTTATCATGCTAAGAGGAGCAGGAAAAAGCAAAAAATTTCAGAATTGCACTTTGCAATGAAGGGAAATAACTGTCTGTGCATTTACAATATTCATTGATTTTTGCCATTGAAAAACGTTATTCATATACCAGAAATGTTTGAAGCTACTGACTGAATGAAAGGAGCTGGCACCTCACTCTCTTTGAATCTTCTTTATCATGCTAAGAGGAGCAGGAATAAGCAAAAAATTTCAGAATTGCACCTTGCAATGCGGAAAAATTACTGTTTGTGCATTTACAATATTCATTGATTTTTGCCATTGAAAAACGTCCAGAAATGATTGAAGCTACTGACTGAATGAAAGGAGCTGGCATCTCACTCTCTTTGAATCTTCTTTATCATGCTAAGAGGAGCAGGAAAAAGCAAAAAATTTCAGAATTGCACCTTGCAATGCGGAGAAATTACTGTTTGTGCATTTACAATATTCATTGATTTTTGCCATTGAAAAACGTCCAGAAATGATTGAAGCTACTGACTGATTGAAAGGAGCTGGCATCTCACTCTCTTTGAATCTTCTTTATCATGCTAAGAGGAGCAGGAAAAAGCAAAAAATTTCAGAATTGCGCCTTGCAATGCGGAGAAATTACTGTTTGTGCATTTACAAAATTCATTGATTTTTGCCATTGAAAAACATCATGTTATTCATTTACCAGAAATGATTGAAGCTACTGACTGAATGTAAGGAGCTGGCATCTCACTCTCTTTGAATCTTCTTTATCATGCTAAGAGGAGCAGGAAAAAGCAAAAAATTTCAGAATTGCACCTTGCAATGCGGAGAAATTACTGTTTGTGCATTTACAATATTCATTGATTTTTGCCATTGAAAAACATCATGTTATTCATATACCAGAAATGTTTGAAGCTACTGATTGAATGAAAGGAGCTGGCATCTCACTCTCTTTGAATCTTCTTTATCATGCTAAGAGGAGCAGGAAAAAGCAAAAAATTTCAGAATTGCACCTTGCAATGCGGAGAAATTACTGTTTGTGCATTTACAATATTCATTGATTTTTGCCATTGAAAAACGTCCAGAAATGATTGAAGCTACTGACTGAATGAAAAGAGCTGGCATCTCACTCTCTTTGAATCTTCTTTATCATGCTAAGAGGAGCAGGAAAAATCAAAAAATTTCAGAATTGCACCTTGCAATGCGGAGAAATTCCAGTTTGTGCATTTACAATATTCATTGATTTTTGCCATTGAAAAACGTCCAGAAATGATTGAAGCTACTGACTGAATGAAAGGAGCTGGCATCTCACTCTCTTTGAATCTTCTTTATCATGCTAAGAGGAGCAGGAAAAAGCAAAAAATTTCAGAATTGCTCCTTGCAATGCGGAGAAATTACTGTTTGTGCATTTACAATATTCATTGATTTTTGCCATTGAAAAACATGTTATTCATATACCAGAAATGTTTGAAGCTACTGACTGAATGAAAGGAGCTGGCACCTCACTCTCTTTGAATCTTCTTTATCATGCTAAGAGGAGCAGGAAAAAGCAAAAATTTCAGAATTGCACCTTGCAATGCGGAGAAATTACTGTTTGTGCATTTACAATATTCATTGATTTTTGCCATTGAAAACCGTCCAGAAATGATTGAAGCTACTGACTGAATGAAAGGATCTGGCATCTCACTCTCTTTGAATCTTCTTTATCATGCTAAGAGGAGCAGGAAAAAGCAAAAAATTTCAGAATTGCACCTTGCAATGCGGAGAAATTACTGTTTGTGCATTTACAATATTCATTGATTTTTGCCATTGAAAAACGTCCAGAAATGATTGAAGCTACTGACTGAATGAAAGGAGCTGGCATCTCACTCTCTTTGAATCTTCTTTATCATGCTAAGAGGAGCAGGAAAAAGCAAAAAATTTCAGAATTGCACCTTGCAATGCGGAGAAATTACTGTTTGTGCATTTACAATATTCATTGATTTTTGCCATTGAAAAACGTCCAGAAATGATTGAAGCTACTGACTGAATGAAAGGAGCTGGCATCTCACTCTCTTTGAATCTTCTTTATCATGCTAAGAGGAGCAGGAAAAAGCAAAAAATTTCAGAATTGCACCTTGCAATGCGGAGAAATAACTGTTTGTGCATTTACAATATTCATTGATTTTTGCCATTGAAAAACGTTATTCATATACCAGAAATGTTTGAAGCTACTGACTGAATGAAAGGAGCTGGCACCTCACTCTCTTTGAATCTTCTTTATCATGCTAAGAGGAGCAGGAATAAGCAAAAAATTTCAGAATTGCACCTTGCAATGCGGAAAAATTACTGTTTGTGCATTTACAATATTCATTGATTTTTGCCATTGAAAAACGTTCAGAAATGATTGAAGCTACTGACTGAATGAAAGGAGCTGGCATCTCACTCTCTTTGAATCTTCTTTATCATGCTAAGAGGAGCAGGAAAAAGCAAAAAATTTCAGAATTGCACCTTGCAATGCGGAGAAATTACTGTTTGTGCATTTACAATATTCATTGATTTTTGCCATTGAAAAACGTCCAGAAATGATTGAAGCTACTGACTGATTGAAAGGAGCTGGCATCTCACTCTCTTTGAATCTTCTTTATCATGCTAAGAGGAGCAGGAAAAAGCAAAAAATTTCAGAATTGCGCCTTGCAATGCGGAGAAATTACTGTTTGTGCATTTACAAAATTCATTGATTTTTGCCATTGAAAAACATCATGTTATTCATTTACCAGAAATGATTGAAGCTACTGACTGAATGTAAGGAGCTGGCATCTCACTCTCTTTGAATCTTCTTTATCATGCTAAGAGGAGCAGGAAAAAGCAAAAAATTTCAGAATTGCACCTTGCAATGCGGAGAAATTACTGTTTGTGCATTTACAATATTCGTTGATTTTTGCCATTGAAAAACGTCCAGAAATGATTGAAGCTACTGACTGAATGAAAGGAGCTGGCATCTCACTCTCTTTGAATCTTCTTTATCATGCTAAGAGGAGCAGGAAAAAGCAAAAAATTTCAGAATTGCACCTTGCAATGCGGAGAAATTACTGTTTGTGCATTTACAATATTCATTGATTTTTGCCATTGAAAAACATCATGTTATTCATATACCAGAAATGATTGAAGCTACTGACTGAATGAAAGGAGCTGGCATCTCACTCTCTTTGAATCTTCTTTATCATGCTAAGAGGAGCAGGAAAAAGTAAAAAATTTCAGAATTGCACCTTGCAATGCGGAGAAATTACTGTTTGTGCATTTACAATATTCAATGATTTTTGCCATTGAAAAACGTCCAGAAATGATTGAAGCTACTGACTGAACGAAAGGAGCTGGCGTCTCACTCTCTTTGAATCTTCTTTATCATGCTAAGAGGAGCAGGAAAAAGCAAAAAAATCAGAATTGCACCTTGCAATGCGGAGAAATTACTGTTTGTGCATTTACAATATTCATTGATTTTTGCCATTGAAAAACGTCCAGAAATGATTGAAGCTACTGACTGAATGAAAGGAGCTGGCATCTCACTCTCTTTGAATCTTGTTTATCATGCTAAGAGGAGCAGGAAAAAGCAAAAAATTTCAGAATTGCACCTTGCAATGCGGAGAAATTACTGTTTGTGCATTTAGAATATTCATTGATTTTTGCCATTGAAAAACGTCCAGAAATGATTGAAGCTACTGACTGAATGAAAGGAGCTGGCATCTCACTCTCTTTGAATCTTCTTTATCATGCTAAGAGGAGCAGGAAAAAGCAAAAAATCTCAGAATTGCACCTTGCAATGCGGAGAAATTACTGTTTGTGCATTTACAATATTCATTGATTTTTGCCATTGAAAAACATCATGTTATTCATATACCAGAAATGATTGAAGCTACTGACTGAATGAAAGGAGCTGGCATCTCACTCTTTGAATCTTCTTTATCATGCTAAGAGGAGCAGGAAAAAGTAAAAAATTTCAGAATTGCACCTTGCAATGCGGAGAAATTACTGTTTGTGCATTTACAATATTCAATGATTTTTGCCATTGAAAAACGTCCAGAAATGATTGAAGCTACTGACTGAATGAAAGGAGCTGGCATCTCACTCTCTTTGAATCTTCTTTATCATGCTAAGAGGAGCAGGATAAAGCAAAAAATTTCAGAATTGCACCTTGCAATGCGGAGAAATTACTGTTTGTGCATTTACAATATTCATTGATTTTTGCCATTGAAAAACATCATGTTATTCATATACCAGAAATGTTTGAAGCTACTGACTGAATGAAAGGAGCTGGCATCTCACTCTCCTTGAATCTTCTTTATCATGCTAAGAGGAGCAGGAAAAAGCAAAAAATTTCAGAATTGCACCTTGCAATGCGGAGAAATTACTGTTTGTGCATTTACAATATTCATTGATTTTTGCCATTGAAAAACATCATGTTATTCATATACCAGAAATGTTTGAAGCTACTGACTGAATGAAAGGAGCTGGCATCTCACTCTCTTTGAATCTTCTTTATCATGCTAAGAGGAGCAGGAAAAAGCAAAAAATTTCAGAATTGCACCTTGCAATGCGGAGAAATTACTGTTTGTGCATTTACAATATTCATTGATTTTTGCCATTGAAAAACATCACGTTATTCATATACCAGAAATGATTGAAGCTACTGACTGAATGAAAGGAGCTGGCATCTCACTCTCTTTGAATCTTCTTTATCATGCTAAGAGGAGCAGGAAAAAGCAAAAAATTTCAGAGTTGCACCTTGCAATGCGGAGAAATTACTGTTTGTGCATTTACAATATTCATTGATTTTTGCAATTGAAAAACGTCCAGAAATGATTGAAGCTACTGACTGAATGAAAGGAGCTGGCATCTCACTCTCTTTGAATCTTCTTTATCATGCTAAGAGGAGCAGGAAAAAGCAAAAAATTTCAGAATTGCACCTTGCAATGCGGAGAAATTACTGTTTGTGCATTTACAATATTCATTGATTTTTGCCATTGAAAAACATCATGTTATTCATATACCAGGAATGTTTGAAGCTACTGACTGAATGAAAGGAGCTGGCATCTCACTCTCTTTGAATCTTCTTTATCATGCTAAGAGGAGCAGGAAAAAGCAAAAAATTTCAGAATTGCACCTTGCAATGCGGAGAAATTACTGTTTGTGCATTTACAATATTCATTGATTTTTGCCATTGAAAAACGTCCAGAAATGATTGAAGCTACTGACTGAATGAAAGGAGCTGGCATCTCACTCTCTTTGAATCTTCTTTATCATGCTAAGAGGAGCAGGAAAAAGCAAAAAATTTCAGAATTGCACCTTGCAATGCGGAGAAATTACTGTTTGTGCATTTACAATATTCATTGATTTTTGCCATTGAAAAACGTCCAGAAATGATTGAAGCTACTGACTGATTGAAAGGAGCTGGCATCTCACTCTCTTTGAATCTTCTTTATCATGCTAAGAGGAGCAGGAAAAAGCAAAAAATTTCAGAATTGCGCCTTGCAATGCGGAGAAATTACTGTTTGTGCATTTACAAAATTCATTGATTTTTGCCATTGAAAAACATCATGTTATTCATTTACCAGAAATGATTGAAGCTACTGACTGAATGTAAGGAGCTGGCATCTCACTCTCTTTGAATCTTCTTTATCATGCTAAGAGGAGCAGGAAAAAGCAAAAAATTTCAGAATTGCACCTTGCAATGCGGAGAAATTACTGTTTGTGCATTTACAATATTCATTGATTTTTGCCATTGAAAAACGTCCAGAAATGATTGAAGCTACTGACTGAATGAAAGGAGCTGGCATCTCACTCTCTTTGAATCTTCTTTATCATGCTAAGAGGAGCAGGAAAAAGCAAAAAATTTCAGAATTGCACCTTGCAATGCGGAGAAATTACTGTTTGTGCATTTACAATATTCATTGATTTTTGCCATTGAAAAACATCATGTTATTCATATACCAGAAATGTTTGAAGCTACTGATTGAATGAAAGGAGCTGGCATCTCACTCTCTTTGAATCTTCTTTATCATGCTAAGAGGAGCAGGAAAAAGCAAAAAATTTCAGAATTGCACCTTGCAATGCGGAGAAATTACTGTTTGTGCATTTACAATATTCATTGATTTTTGCCATTGAAAAACGTCCAGAAATGATTGAAGCTACTGACTGAATGAAAAGAGCTGGCATCTCACTCTCTTTGAATCTTCTTTATCATGCTAAGAGGAGCAGGAAAAAGCAAAAAATTTCAGAATTGCACCTTGCAATGCGGAGAAATTACAGTTTGTGCATTTACAATATTCATTGATTTTTGCCATTGAAAAACGTCCAGAAATGATTGAAGCTACTGACTGAATGAAAGGAGCTGGCATCTCACTCTCTTTGAATATTCTTTATCATGCTAAGAGGAGCAGGAAAAAGCAAAAAATTTCAGAATTGCTCCTTGCAATGCGGAGAAATTACTGTTTGTGCATTTACAATATTCATTGATTTTTGCCATTGAAAAACATGTTATTCATATACCAGAAATGTTTGAAGCTACTGACTGAATGAAAGGAGCTGGCACCTCACTCTCTTTGAATCTTCTTTATCATGCTAAGAGGAGCAGGAAAAAGCAAAAATTTCAGAATTGCACCTTGCAATGCGGAGAAATTACTGTTTGTGCATTTACAATATTCATTGATTTTTGCCATTGAAAACCGTCCAGAAATGATTGAAGCTACTGACTGAATGAAAGGATCTGGCATCTCACTCTCTTTGAATCTTCTTTATCATGCTAAGAGGAGCAGGAAAAAGCAAAAAATTTCAGAATTGCACCTTGCAATGCGGAGAAATTACTGTTTGTGCATTTACAATATTCATTGATTTTTGCCATTGAAAAACGTCCAGAAATGATTGAAGCTACTGACTGAATGAAAGGAGCTGGCATCTCACTCTCTTTGAATCTTCTTTATCATGCTAAGAGGAGCAGGAAAAAGCAAAAAATTTCAGAATTGCACCTTGCAATGCGGAGAAATTACTGTTTGTGCATTTACAATATTCATTGATTTTTGCCATTGAAAAACGTCCAGAAATGATTGAAGCTACTGACTGAATGAAAGGAGCTGGCATCTCACTCTCTTTGAATCTTCTTTATCATGCTAAGAGGAGCAGGAAAAAGCAAAAAATTTCAGAATTGCACCTTGCAATGCGGAGAAATAACTGTTTGTGCATTTACAATATTCATTGATTTTTACCATTGAAAAACGTTATTCATATACCAGAAATGTTTGAAGCTACTGACTGAATGAAAGGAGCTGGCACCTCACTCTCTTTGAATCTTCTTTATCATGCTAAGAGGAGCAGGAATAAGCAAAAAATTTCAGAATTGCACCTTGCAATGCGGAAAAATTACTGTTTGTGCATTTACAATATTCATTGATTTTTGCCATTGAAAAACGTCCAGAAATGATTGAAGCTACTGACTGAATGAAAGGAGCTGGCATCTCACTCTCTTTGAATCTTCTTTATCATGCTAAGAGGAGCAGGAAAAAGCAAAAAATTTCAGAATTGCACCTTGCAATGCGGAGAAATTACTGTTTGTGCATTTACAATATTCATTGATTTTTGCCATTGAAAAACGTCCAGAAATGATTGAAGCTACTGACTGATTGAAAGGAGCTGGCATCTCACTCTCTTTGAATCTTCTTTATCATGCTAAGAGGAGCAGGAAAAAGCAAAAAATTTCAGAATTGCGCCTTGCAATGCGGAGAAATTACTGTTTGTGCATTTACAAAATTCATTGATTTTTGCCATTGAAAAACATCATGTTATTCATTTACCAGAAATGATTGAAGCTACTGACTGAATGTAAGGAGCTGGCATCTCACTCTCTTTGAATCTTCTTTATCATGCTAAGAGGAGCAGGAAAAAGCAAAAAATTTCAGAATTGCACCTTGCAATTCGGAGAAATTACTGTTTGTGCATTTACAATATTCGTTGATTTTTGCCATTGAAAAACGTCCAGAAATGATTGAAGCTACTGACTGAATGAAAGGAGCTGGCATCTCACTCTCTTTGAATCTTCTTTATCATGCTAAGAGGAGCAGGAAAAAGCAAAAAATTTCAGAATTGCACCTTGCAATGCGGAGAAATTACTGTTTGTGCATTTACAATATTCATTGATTTTTGCCATTGAAAAACATCATGTTATTCATATACCAGAAATGATTGAAGCTACTGACTGAATGAAAGGAGCTGGCATCTCACTCTCTTTGAATCTTCTTTATCATGCTAAGAGGAGCAGGAAAAAGTAAAAAATTTCAGAATTGCACCTTGCAATGCGGAGAAATTACTGTTTGTGCATTTACAATATTCAATGATTTTTGCCATTGAAAAACGTCCAGAAATGATTGAAGCTACTGACTGAACGAAAGGAGCTGGCATCTCACTCTCTTTGAATCTTCTTTATCATGCTAAGAGGAGCAGGAAAAAGCAAAAAAATCAGAATTGCACCTTGCAATGCGGAGAAATTACTGTTTGTGCATTTACAATATTCATTGATTTTTGCCATTGAAAAACGTCCAGAAATGATTGAAGCTACTGACTGAATGAAAGGAGCTGGCATCTCACTCTCTTTGAATCTTGTTTATCATGCTAAGAGGAGCAGGAAAAAGCAAAAAATTTCAGAATTGCACCTTGCAATGCGGAGAAATTACTGTTTGTGCATTTAGAATATTCATTGATTTTTGCCATTGAAAAACGTCCAGAAATGATTGAAGATACTGACTGAATGAAAGGAGCTGGCATCTCACTCTCTTTGAATCTTCTTTATCATGCTAAGAGGAGCAGGAAAAAGCAAAAAATCTCAGAATTGCACCTTGCAATGCGGAGAAATTACTGTTTGTGCATTTACAATATTCATTGATTTTTGCCATTGAAAAACATCATGTTATTCATATACCAGAAATGATTGAAGCTACTGACTGAATGAAAGGAGCTGGCATCTCACTCTCTTTGAATCTTCTTTATCATGCTAAGAGGAGCAGGAAAAAGTAAAAAATTTCAGAATTGCACCTTGCAATGCGGAGAAATTACTGTTTGTGCATTTACAATATTCAATGATTTTTGCCATTGAAAAACGTCCAGAAATGATTGAAGCTACTGACTGAATGAAAGGAGCTGGCATCTCACTCTCTTTGAATCTTCTTTATCATGCTAAGAGGAGCAGGATAAAGCAAAAAATTTCAGAATTGCACCTTGCAATGCGGAGAAATTACTGTTTGTGCATTTACAATATTCATTGATTTTTGCCATTGAAAAACATCATGTTATTCATATACCAGAAATGTTTGAAGCTACTGACTGAATGAAAGGAGCTGGCATCTCACTCTCCTTGAATCTTCTTTATCATGCTAAGAGGAGCAGGAAAAAGCAAAAAATTTCAGAATTGCACCTTGCAATGCGGAGAAATTACTGTTTGTGCATTTACAATATTCATTGATTTTTGCCATTGAAAAACATCATGTTATTCATATACCAGAAATGTTTGAAGCTACTGACTGAATGAAAGGAGCTGGCATCTCACTCTCTTTGAATCTTCTTTATCATGCTAAGAGGAGCAGGAAAAAGCAAAAAATTTCAGAATTGCACCTTGCAATGCGGAGAAATTACTGTTGTGCATTTACAATATTCATTGATTTTTGCCATTGAAAAACATCACGTTATTCATATACCAGAAATGATTGAAGCTACTGACTGAATGAAAGGAGCTGGCATCTCACTCTCTTTGAATCTTCTTTATCATGCTAAGAGGAGCAGGAAAAAGCAAAAAATTTCAGAGTTGCACCTTGCAATGCGGAGAAATTACTGTTTGTGCATTTACAATATTCATTGATTTTTGCAATTGAAAAACGTCCAGAAATGATTGAAGCTACTGACTGAATGAAAGGAGCTGGCATCTCACTCTCTTTGAATCTTCTTTATCATGCTAAGAGGAGCAGGAAAAAGCAAAAAAATTCAGAATTGCACCTTGCAATGCGGAGAAATTACTGTTTGTGCATTTACAATATTCATTGATTTTTGCCATTGAAAAACATCATGTTATTCATATACCAGGAATGTTTGAAGCTACTGACTGAATGAAAGGAGCTGGCATCTCACTCTCTTTGAATCTTCTTTATCATGCTA
This sequence comes from Phyllobates terribilis, assembly GCF_046119375.1. Lineage (NCBI taxonomy): Eukaryota > Metazoa > Chordata > Amphibia > Anura > Dendrobatidae > Phyllobates > Phyllobates terribilis. The sequence goes on from NW_027364540.1 coordinate 63,453, forward strand.
AGAGGAGCAGGAAAAAGCAAAAAATTTCAGAATTGCACCTTGCAATGCGGAGAAATTACTGTTTGTGCATTTACAATATTCATTGATTTTTGCCATTGAAAAACGTCCAGAAATGATTGAAGCTACTGACTGAATGAAAGGAGCTGGCATCTCACTCTCTTTTAATCTTGTTTATCATGCTAAGAGGAGCAGGAAAAAGCAAAAAATTTCAGAATTGCACCTTGCAATGCGGAGAAATTACTGTTTGTGCATTTACAATATTCAATGATTTTTGCCTTTGAAAAACGTCCAGAAATGATTGAAGCTACTGACTGAACGAAAGGAGCTGGCATCTCACTCTCTTTGAATCTTCTTTATCATGCTAAGAGGAGCAGGAAAAAGCAAAAAATTTCAGAATTGCACCTTGCAATGCGGAGAAATTACTGTTTGTGCATTTACAATATTCATTGATTTTTGCCATTGAAAAACATCATGTTATTCATATACCAGAAATGATTGATGCTACTGACTGAATGAAAGGAGCTGGCATCTCACTCTCTTTGAATCTTCTTTATCATGCTAAGAGGAGCAGGAAAAAGCAAAAAATTTCAGAATTGCACCTTGCAATGCGGAGAAATTACTGTTTGTGCATTTACAATATTCATTGATTTTTGCCATTGAAAAACATCATGTTATTCATATACCAGAAATGTTTGAAGCTACTGACTGAATGAAAGGAGCTGGCATCTCACTCTCTTTGAATCTTCTTTATCATGCTAAGAGGAGCAGGAAAAAGCAAAAAATTTCAGAATTGCACCTTGCAATGCGGAGAAATTACTGTTTGTGCATTTACAATATTCATTGATTTTTGCAATTGAAAAACGTCCAGAAATGATTGAAGCTACTGACTGAATGAAAGGAGCTGGCATCTCACTCTCTTTGAATCTTCTTTATCATGCTAAGAGGAGCAGGAAAAAGCAAAAAATTTCAGAATTGCACCTTGCAATGCGGAGAAATTACTGTTTGTGCATTTACAATATTCATTGATTTTTGCCATTGAAAAACATTATGTTATTCATATACCAGGAATGTTTGAAGCTACTGACTGAATGAAAGGAGCTGGCATCTCACTCTCTTTGAATCTTCTTTATCATGCTAAGAGGAGCAGGAAAAAGTAAAAAATTTCAGAATTGCACCTTGCAATGCGGAGAAATTACTGTTTGTGCATTTACAATATTCATTGATTTTTGCCATTGAAAAACGTCCAGAAATGATTGAAGCTACTGACTGAATGAAAGGAGCTGGCATCTCACTCTCTTTGAATCTTGTTTATCATGCTAAGAGGAGCAGGAAAAAGCAAAAAATTTCAGAATTGCACCTTGCAATGCGAAGAAATTACTGTTTGTGCATTTACAATATTCATTGATGTTTGCCATTGAAAAACGTCCAGAAATGATTGAAGCTACTGACTGAATGAAAGGAGCTGGCATCTCACTTTCTTTGAATCTTCTTTATTATGCTAAGAGGAGCAGGAAAAAGCAAAAAATTTCAGAATTGCACCTTGCAATGCGGAGAAATTACTGTTTGTGCATTTACAATATTCATTGATTTTTGCCATTGAAAAACATCATGTTATTCATATACCAGAAATGATTGAAGCTACTGACTGAATGAAAGGAGCTGGCATCTCACTCTCTTTGAATCTTCTTTATCATGCTAAGAGGAGCAGGAAAAAGTAAAAAATTTCAGAATTGCACCTTGCAATGCGGAGAAATTACTGTTTGTGCATTTACAATATTCAATGATTTTTGCCATTGAAAAACGTCCAGAAATGATTGAAGCTACTGACTGAATGAAAGGAGCTGGCATCTCACTCTCTTTGAATCTTCTTTATCATGCTAAGAGGAGCAGGAAAAAGCAAAAAACTTCAGAATTGCACCTTGCAATGCGGAGAAATTACTGTTTGTGCATTTACAATATTCATTGATTTTTGCCATTGAAAAACATCATGTTATTCATATACCAGAAATGATTGAAGCTACTGACTGAATGAAAGGAGCTGGCATCTCACTCTCTTTGAATCTTCTTTATCATGCTAAGAGGAGCAGGAAAAAGTAAAAAATTTCAGAATTGCACCTTGCAATGCGGAGAAATTACTGTTTGTGCATTTACAATATTCAATGATTTTTGCCTTTGAAAAACGTCCAGAAATGATTGAAGCTACTGACTGAACGAAAGGAGCTGGCATCTCACTCTCTTTGAATCTTCTTTATCATGCTAAGAGGAGCAGGAAAAAGCAAAAAATTTCAGAATTGCACCTTGCAATGCGGAGAAATTACTGTTTGTGCATTTACAATATTCATTGATTTTTGCCATTGAAAAACATCATGTTATTCATATACCAGAAATGTTTGAAGCTACTGACTGAATGAAAGGAGCTGGCATCTCACTCTCTTTGAATCTTCTTTATCATGCTAAGAGGAGCAGGAAAAAGCAAAAAATTTCAGAATTGCACCTTGCAATGCGGAGAAATTACTGTTTGTGCATTTACAATATTCATTGATTTTTGCCATTGAAAAACGTCCAGAAATGATTGAAGCTACTGACTGAATGAAAGGAGCTGGCATCTCACTCTGAATTTTCTTTATCATGCTAAGAGGAGCAGGAAAAAGCAAAAAATTTCAGAATTGCACCTTGCAATGCGGAGAAATTACTGTTTGTGCATTTACAATATTCATTGATTTTTGCCATTGAAAAACGTCCAGAAATGATTGAAGCTACTGACTGAATGAAAGGAGCTGGCATCTCACTCTCTTTGAATCTTCTTTATCATGCTAAGAGGAGCAGGAAAAAGCAAAAAATTTCAGAATTGCACCTTGCAATGCGGAGAAATTACTGTTTGTGCATTTACAATATTCATTGATTTTTGACATTGAAAAACATCATGTTATTCATATACCAGAAATGATTGAAGCTACTGACTGAATGAAAGGAGCTGGCATCTCACTCTCTTTGAATCTTCTTTATCATGCTAAGAGGAGCAGGAAAAAGTAAAAAATTTCAGAATTGCACCTTGCAATGCGGAGAAATTACTGTTTGTGCATTTACAATATTCAATGATTTTTGCCATTGAAAAACGTCCAGAAATGATTGAAGCTACTGACTGAATGAAAGAAGCTGGCATCTCACTCTCTTTGAATCTTCTTTATCATGCTAAGAGGAGCAGGAAAAAGCAAAAAACTTCAGAATTGCACCTTGCAATGCGGAGAAATTACTGTTTGTGCATTTACAATATTCATTGATTTTTGCCATTGAAAAACATCATGTTATTCATATACCAGAAATGATTGAAGCTACTGACTGAATAAAAGGAGCTGGCATCTCACTCTCTTTGAATCTTCTTTATCATGCTAAGAGGAGCAGAAAAAAGTAAAAAATTTCAGAATTGCACCTTGCAATGCGGAGAAATTACTGTTTGTGCATTTACAATATTCAATGATTTTTGCCTTTGAAAAACGTCCAGAAATGATTGAAGCTACTGACTGAACGAAAGGAGCTGGCATCTCACTCTCTTTGAATCTTCTTTATCATGCTAAGAGGAGCAGGAAAAAGCAAAAAATTTCAGAATTGCACCTTGCAATGCGGAGAAATTACTGTTTGTGCATTTACAATATTCATTGATTTTTGCCATTGAAAAACATCATGTTATTCATATACCAGAAATGTTTGAAGCTACTGACTGAATGAAAGGAGCTGGCATCTCACTCTCTTTGAATCTTCTTTATCATGCTAAGAGGAGCAGGAAAAAGCAAAAAATTTCAGAATTGCACCTTGCAATGCGGAGAAATTACTGTTTGTGCATTTACAATATTCATTGATTTTTGCCATTGAAAAACGTCCAGAAATGATTGAAGCTACTGACTGAATGAAAGCAGCTGGCATCTCACTCTGAATTTTCTTTATCATGCTAAGAGGAGCAGGAAAAAGCAAAAAATTTCAGAATTGCACCTTGCAATGCGGAGAAATTACTGTTTGTGCATTTACAATATTCATTGATTTTTGCCATTGAAAAACGTCCAGAAATGATTGAAGCTACTGACTGAATGAAAGGAGCTGGCATCTCACTCTCTTTGAATCGTCTTTATCATGCTAAGAGGAGCAGGAAAAAGCAAAAAATTTCAGAATTGCACCTTGCAATGCGGAGAAATTACTGTTTGTGCATTTACAATATTCATTGATTTTTGCCATTGAAAAACATCATGTTATTCATATACCAGAAATGTTTGAAGCTACTGACTGAATGAAAGGAGCTGGCATCTCACTCTCTTTGAATCTTCTTTATCATGCTAAGAGGAGCAGGAAAAAGCAAAAAATTTCAGAATTGCACCTTGCAATGCGGAGAAATTACTGTTTGTGCATTTACAATATTCATTGATTTTTGCCATTGAAAAACATCATGTTATTCATATACCAGAAATGTTTGAAGCTGCTGACTGAATGAAAGGAGCTGGCATCTCACTCTCTTTGAATCTTCTTTATCATGCTTGGATTAGCAGGAAAAAGCAAAAAATTTCAGAATTGCACCTTGCAATGTGGAGATATTACTGTTTGTGCATTTACAATATTCATTGATTTTTGCCATTGAAAAACATGTTTTTCATATACCAGAAATGTTTGAAGCTACTGACTGAATGAAAGGAGCTGGCATCTCACTCTCTTTGAATCTTCTTTATCATGCTAGGATTAACAGGAAAAAGCAAAAAATTTCAGAATTGCACCTTGCAATGTGGAGATATTACTGTTTGTGCATTTACAATATTCATTGATTTTTGCCATTGAAAAACGTCCAGAAATGATTGAAGCTACTGACTGAATGAAAGCAGCTGGCATCTCACTCTGAATTTTCTTTATCATGCTAAGAGGAGCAGGAAAAAGCAAAAAATTTCAGAATTGCACCTTGCAATGCGGAGAAATTACTGTTTGTGCATTTACAATATTCATTGATTTTTGCCATTGAAAAACGTCCAGAAATGATTGAAGCTACTGACTGAATGAAAGGAGCTGGCATCTCACTCTCTTTGAATCGTCTTTATCATGCTAAGAGGAGCAGGAAAAAGCAAGAAATTTCAGAATTGCACCTTGCAATGCGGAGAAATTACTGTTTGTGCATTTACAATATTCATTGATTTTTGCCATTGAAAAACATCATGTTATTCATATACCAGAAATGTTTGAAGTTACTGACTGAATGAAAGGAGCTGGCATCTCACTCTCTTTGAATCTTCTTTATCATGCTAAGAGGAGCAGGAAAAAGCAAAAAATTTCAGAATTGCACCTTGCAATGCGGAGAAATTACTGTTTGTGCATTTACAATATTCATTGATTTTTGCCATTGAAAAACATCATGTTATTCATATACCAGAAATGTTTGAAGCTACTGACTGAATGAAAGGAGCTGGCATCTCACTCTCTTTGAATTTTCTTTATCATGCTTGGATTAGCAGGAAAAAGCAAAAAATTTCAGAATTGCACCTTGCAATGTGGAGATATTACTGTTTGTGCATTTACAATATTCATTGATTTTTGCCATTGAAAAACATGTTTTTCATATACCAGAAATGTTTGAAGCTACTGACTGAATGAAAGGAGCTGGCATCTCACTCTCTTTGAATCTTCTTTATCATGCTAGGATTAGCAGGAAAAAGCAAAAAATTTCAGAATTGCACCTTGCAATGTGGAGATATTACTGTTTGTGCATTTACAATATTCATTGATTTTTGCCATTGAAAAACATGTTTTTCATATACCAGAAATGTTTGAAGCTACTGACTGAATGAAAGGAGCTGGCATCTCACTCTCTTTGAATCTTCTTTATCATGCTAGGATTAACAGGAAAAAGCAAAAAATTTCAGAATTGCACCTTGCAATGTGGAGATATTACTGTTTGTGCATTTACAATATTCATTGATTTTTGCCATTGAAAAACGTCCAGAAATGTTTGAAGCTACTGACTGAATGAAAGGAGCTGGCATCTCACTCTCTTTGAATCTTCTTTATCATGCTAGGATTAGCAGGAAAAAGCAAAAAATTTCAGAATTGCACCTTGCAATGTGGAGATATTGCTGTTTGTGCATTTACAATATTCATTGATTTTTGCCATTGAAAAACGTCCAGAAATGATTGAAGCTACTGACTGAATGAAAGCAGCTGGCATCTCACTCTGAATTTTCTTTATCATGCTAAGAGGAGCAGGAAAAAGCAAAAAATTTCAGAATTGCACCTTGCAATGCGGAGAAATTACTGTTTGTGCATTTACAATATTCATTGATTTTTGCCATTGAAAAACGTCCAGAAATGATTGAAGCTACTGACTGAATGAAAGGAGCTGGCATCTCACTCTCTTTGAATCGTCTTTATCATGCTAAGAGGAGCAGGAAAAAGCAAAAAATTTCAGAATTGCACCTTGCAATGCGGAGAAATTACTGTTTGTGCATTTACAATATTCATTGATTTTTGCCATTGAAAAACATCATGTTATTCATATACCAGAAATGTTTGAAGCTACTGACTGAATGAAAGGAGCTGGCATCTCACTCTCTTTGAATCTTCTTTATCATGCTAAGAGGAGCAGGAAAAAGCAAAAAATTTCAGAATTGCACCTTGCAATGCGGAGAAATTACTGTTTGTGCATTTACAATATTCATTGATTTTTGCCATTGAAAAACATCATGTTATTCATATACCAGAAATGTTTGAAGCTACTGACTGAATGAAAGGAGCTGGCATCTCACTCTCTTTGAATCTTCTTTATCATGCTTGGATTAGCAGGAAAAAGCAAAAAATTTCAGAATTGCACCTTGCAATGTGGAGATATTACTGTTTGTGCATTTACAATATTCATTGATTTTTGCCATTGAAAAACATGTTTTTCATATACCAGAAATGTTTGAAGCTACTGACTGAATGAAAGGAGCTGGCATCTCACTCTCTTTGAATCTTCTTTATCATGCTAGGATTAGCAGGAAAAAGCAAAAAATTTCAGAATTGCACCTTGCAATGTGGAGATATTACTGTTTGTGCATTTACAATATTCATTGATTTTTGCCATTGAAAAACATGTTTTTCATATACCAGAAATGTTTGAAGCTACTGACTGAATGAAAGGAGCTGGCATCTCACTCTCTTTGAATCTTCTTTATCATGCTAGGATTAACAGGAAAAAGCAAAAAATTTCAGAATTGCACCTTGCAATGTGGAGATATTACTGTTTGTGCATTTACAATATTCATTGATTTTTGCCATTGAAAAACGTCCAGAAATGTTTGAAGCTACTGACTGAATGAAAGGAGCTGGCATCTCACTCTCTTTGAATCTTCTTTATCATGCTAGGATTAGCAGGAAAAAGCAAAAAATTTCAGAATTGCACCTTGCAATGTGGAGATATTGCTGTTTGTGCATTTACAATATTCATTGATTTTTGCCATTGAAAAACATGTTTTTCATATACAAGAAATGTTTGAAGCTACTGACTGAATGAAAGGAGCTGGCATCTCACTCTCTTTGAATCTTCTTTATCATGCTAGGATTAGCAGGAAAAAGCAAAAAATTTCAGAATTGCACCTTGCAATGTGGAGATATTACTGTTTGTGCATTTACAATATTCATTGATTTTTGCCATTGAAAAACGTCCAGAAATGTTTGAAGCTACTGACTGAATGAAAGGAGCTGGCATCTCACTCTCTTTGAATCTTCTTTATCATGCTAGGATTAGCACAAAAAAGCAAAAAATTTCAGAATTGCACCTTGCAATGTGGAGATATTACTGTTTGTGCATTTACAATATTCATTGATTTTTGCCATTGAAAAACATGTTTTTCATATACCAGAAATGTTTGAAGCTACTGACGGAATGAAAGGAGCTGGCATCTCACTCTCTTTGAATCTTCTTTATCATGCTAGGATTAGCAGGAAAAAGCAAAAAATTTCAGAATTGCACCTTGCAATGTGGAGATATTACTGTTTGTGCATTTACAATATTCATTGATTTTTGCCATTGAAAAACATGTTTTTCATATACCAGAAATGTTTGAAGCTACTGACGGAATGAAAGGAGCTGGCATCTCACTGTCTTTGAATCTTCTTTATCATGCTAGGATTAACAGGAAAAAGCAAAAAATTTCAGAATTGCACCTTGCAATGTGGAGATATTACTGTTTGTGCATTTACAATATTCATTGATTTTGCCATTGAAAAACGTCCAGAAATGTTTGAAGCTACTGACTGAATGAAAGGAGCTGGCATCTCACTCTCTTTAAATCTTCTTTATCATGCTAGGATTAGCAGGAAAAAGCAAAAAAATTTCAGAATTGCACCTTGCAATGTGGAGATATTACTGTTTGTGCATTTACAATATTCATTGATTTTTGCCATTGAAAAACATGTTTTTCATATACCAGAAATGTTTGAAGCTACTGACTGAATGAAAGGAGCTGGCATCTCACTCTCTTTGAATCTTCTTTATCATGCTAGGATAAGCAGGAAAAAGCAAAAAATTTCAGAATTGCACCTTGCAATGTGGAGATATTACTGTTTGTGCATTTACAATATTCATTGATTTTTGCCATTGAAAAACATGTTTTTCATATACCAGAAATGTTTGAAGCTACTGACTTGAATGAAAGGAGCTGGCATCTCACTCTCTTTGAATCTTCTTTATCATGCTAGGATTAACAGGAAAAAGCAAAAAATTTCAGAATTGCACCTTGCAATGTGGAGATATTACTGTTTGTCCATTTACAATATTCATTGATTTTTGCCATTGAAAAACGTCCAGAAATGTTTGAAGCTACTGACTGAATGAAAGGAGCTGGTATCTCACTCTCTTTGAATCTTCTTTATCATGCTAGGATTAGCAGGAAAAAGCAAAAAATTTCAGAATTGCACCTTGCAATGTGGAGATATTACTGTTTGTGCATTTACAATATTCATTGATTTTTGCCATTGAAAAACATGTTTTTCATATACAAGAAATGTTTGAAGCTACTGACTGAATGAAAGGAGCTGGCATCTCACTCTCTTTGAATCTTCTTTATCATGCTAGGATTAGCAGGAAAAAGCAAAAAATTTCAGAATTGCACCTTGCAATGTGGAGATATTACTGTTTGTGCATTTACAATATTCATTGATTTTTGCCATTGAAAAACGTCCAGAAATGTTTGAAGCTACTGACTGAATGAAATTAGCTGGCATCTCACTCTCTTTGAATCTTCTTTATCATGCTAGGATTAGCAGGAAAAAGCAAAAAATTTCAGAATTGCACCTTGCAATGTGGAGATATTACTGTTTGTGCATTTACAATATTCATTGATTTTGCCATTGAAAAACGTCCAGAAATGTTTGAAGCTACTGACTGAATGAAAGGAGCTGGCATCTCACTCTCTTTGAATCTTCTTTATCATGCTAGGATTAGCAGGAAAAAGCAAAAAATTTCAGAATTGCACCTTGCAATGTGGAGATATTACTGTTTGTGCATTTACAATATTCATTGATTTTTGCCATTGAAAAACATGTTTTTCATATACCAGAAATGTTTGAAGCTACTGACGGAATGAAAGGAGCTGGCATCTCACTCTCTTTGAATCTTCTTTATCATGCTAGGATTAGCAGGAAAAAGCAAAAAATTTCAGAATTGCACCTTGCAATGTGGAGATATTACTGTTTGTGCATTTACAATATTCATTGATTTTTGCCATTGAAAAACATGTTTTTCATATACCAGAAATGTTTGAAGCTACTGACTGAATGAAAGGAGCTGGCATCTCACTGTCTTTGAATCTTCTTTATCATGCTAGGATTAACAGGAAAAAGCAAAAAATTTCAGAATTGCACCTTGCAATGTGGAGATATTACTGTTTGTGCATTTACAATATTCATTGATTTTGCCATTGAAAAACGTCCAGAAATGTTTGAAGCTACTGACTGAATGAAAGGAGCTGGCATCTCACTCTCTTTGAATCTTCTTTATCATGCTAGGATAAGCAGGAAAAAGCAAAAAATTTCAGAATTGCACCTTGCAATGTGGAGATATTACTGTTTGTGCATTTACAATATTCATTGATTTTTGCCATTGAAAAACATGTTTTTCATATACCAGAAATGTTTGAAGCTACTGACGGAATGAAAGGAGCTGGCATCTCACTCTCTTTGAATCTTCTTTATCATGCTAGGATTAGCAGGAAAAAGCAAAAAATTTCAGAATTGCACCTTGCAATGTGGAGATATTACTGTTTGTGCATTTACAATATTCATTGATTTTTGCCATTGAAAAACATGTTTTTCATATACCAGAAATGTTTGAAGCTACTGACTGAATGAAAGGAGCTGGCATCTCACTGTCTTTGAATCTTCTTTATCATGCTAGGATTAACAGGAAAAAGCAAAAAATTTCAGAATTGCACCTTGCAATGTGGAGATATTACTGTTTGTGCATTTACAATATTCATTGATTTTGCCATTGAAAAACGTCCAGAAATGTTTGAAGCTACTGACTGAATGAAAGGAGCTGGCATCTCACTCTCTTTGAATCTTCTTTATCATGCTAGGATTAGCAGGAAAAAGCAAAAAAATTTCAGAATTGCACCTTGCAATGTGGAGATATTACTGTTTGTGCATTTACAATATTCATTGATTTTTGCCATTGAAAAACATGTTTTTCATATACCAGAAATGTTTGAAGCTACTGACTGAATGAAAGGAGCTGGCATCTCACTCTCTTTGAATCTTCTTTATCATGCTAGGATAAGCAGGAAAAAGCAAAAAATTTCAGAATTGCACCTTGCAATGTGGAGATATTACTGTTTGTGCATTTACAATATTCATTGATTTTTGCCATTGAAAAACATGTTTTTCATATACCAGAAATGTTTGAAGCTACTGACTTGAATGAAAGGAGCTGGCATCTCACTCTCTTTGAATCTTCTTTATCATGCTAGGATTAACAGGAAAAAGCAAAAAATTTCAGAATTGCACCTTGCAATGTGGAGATATTACTGTTTGTGCATTTACAATATTCATTGATTTTTGCCATTGAAAAACGTCCAGAAATGTTTGAAGCTACTGACTGAATGAAAGGAGCTGGTATCTCACTCTCTTTGAATCTTCTTTATCATGCTAGGATTAGCAGGAAAAAGCAAAAAATTTCAGAATTGCACCTTGCAATGTGGAGATATTACTGTTTATGCATTTACAATATTCATTGATTTTTGCCATTGAAAAACATGTTTTTCATATACAAGAAATGTTTGAAGCTACTGACTGAATGAAAGGAGCTGGCATCTCACTCTCTTTGAATCTTCTTTATCATGCTAGGATTAGCAGGAAAAAGCAAAAAATTTCAGAATTGCACCTTGCAATGTGGAGATATTACTGTTTGTGCATTTACAATATTCATTGATTTTTGCCATTGAAAAACGTCCAGAAATGTTTGAAGCTACTGACTGAATGAAATTAGCTGGCATCTCACTCTCTTTGAATCTTCTTTATCATGCTAGGATTAGCAGGAAAAAGCAAAAAATTTCAGAATTGCACCTTGCAATGTGGAGATATTACTGTATGTGCATTTACAATATTCATTGATTTTTGCCATTGAAAAACATGTTTTTCATATACCAGAAATGTTTGAAGCTACTGACTGAATGAAAGGAGCTGGTATCTCACTCTCTTTGAATCTTCTTTATCATGCTAGGATTAACAGGAAAAAGCAAAAAATTTCAGAATTGCACCTTGCAATGTGGAGATATTACTGTTTGTGCATTTACAATATTCATTGATTTTTGCCATTGAAAAACATGTTTTTCATATACCAGAAATGTTTGAAGCTACTGACGGAATGAAAGGAGCTGGCATCTCACTCTCTTTGAATCTTCTTTATCATGCTAGGATTAGCAGGAAAAAGCAAAAAATTTCAGAATTGCACCTTGCAATGTGGAGATATTACTGTTTGTGCATTTACAATATTCATTGATTTTTGCCATTGAAAAACATGTTTTTCATATACCAGAAATGTTTGAAGCTACTGACTGAATGAAAGGAGCTGGCATCTCACTGTCTTTGAATCTTCTTTATCATGCTAGGATTAACAGGAAAAAGCAAAAAATTTCAGAATTGCACCTTGCAATGTGGAGATATTACTGTTTGTGCATTTACAATATTCATTGATTTTGCCATTGAAAAACGTCCAGAAATGTTTGAAGCTACTGACTGAATGAAAGGAGCTGGCATCTCACTCTCTTTGAATCTTCTTTATCATGCTAGGATAAGCAGGAAAAAGCAAAAAATTTCAGAATTGCACCTTGCAATGTGGAGATATTACTGTTTGTGCATTTACAATATTCATTGATTTTTGCCATTGAAAAACATGTTTTTCATATACCAGAAATGTTTGAAGCTACTGACGGAATGAAAGGAGCTGGCATCTCACTCTCTTTGAATCTTCTTTATCATGCTAGGATTAGCAGGAAAAAGCAAAAAATTTCAGAATTGCACCTTGCAATGTGGAGATATTACTGTTTGTGCATTTACAATATTCATTGATTTTTGCCATTGAAAAACATGTTTTTCATATACCAGAAATGTTTGAAGCTACTGACTGAATGAAAGGAGCTGGCATCTCACTGTCTTTGAATCTTCTTTATCATGCTAGGATTAACAGGAAAAAGCAAAAAATTTCAGAATTGCACCTTGCAATGTGGAGATATTACTGTTTGTGCATTTACAATATTCATTGATTTTGCCATTGAAAAACGTCCAGAAATGTTTGAAGCTACTGACTGAATGAAAGGAGCTGGCATCTCACTCTCTTTGAATCTTCTTTATCATGCTAGGATTAGCAGGAAAAAGCAAAAAAATTTCAGAATTGCACCTTGCAATGTGGAGATATTACTGTTTGTGCATTTACAATATTCATTGATTTTTGCCATTGAAAAACATGTTTTTCATATACCAGAAATGTTTGAAGCTACTGACTGAATGAAAGGAGCTGGCATCTCACTCTCTTTGAATCTTCTTTATCATGCTAGGATAAGCAGGAAAAAGCAAAAAATTTCAGAATTGCACCTTGCAATGTGGAGATATTACTGTTTGTGCATTTACAATATTCATTGATTTTTGCCATTGAAAAACATGTTTTTCATATACCAGAAATGTTTGAAGCTACTGACTTGAATGAAAGGAGCTGGCATCTCACTCTCTTTGAATCTTCTTTATCATGCTAGGATTAACAGGAAAAAGCAAAAAATTTCAGAATTGCACCTTGCAATGTGGAGATATTACTGTTTGTGCATTTACAATATTCATTGATTTTTGCCATTGAAAAACGTCCAGAAATGTTTGAAGCTACTGACTGAATGAAAGGAGCTGGTATCTCACTCTCTTTGAATCTTCTTTATCATGCTAGGATTAGCAGGAAAAAGCAAAAAATTTCAGAATTGCACCTTGCAATGTGGAGATATTACTGTTTATGCATTTACAATATTCATTGATTTTTGCCATTGAAAAACATGTTTTTCATATACAAGAAATGTTTGAAGCTACTGACTGAATGAAAGGAGCTGGCATCTCACTCTCTTTGAATCTTCTTTATCATGCTAGGATTAGCAGGAAAAAGCAAAAAATTTCAGAATTGCACATTGCAATGTGGAGATATTACTGTTTGTGCATTTACAATATTCATTGATTTTTGCCATTGAAAAACGTCCAGAAATGTTTGAAGCTACTGACTGAATGAAATTAGCTGGCATCTCACTCTCTTTGAATCTTCTTTATCATGCTAGGATTAGCAGGAAAAAGCAAAAAATTTCAGAATTGCACCTTGCAATGTGGAGATATTACTGTATGTGCATTTACAATATTCATTGATTTTTGCCATTGAAAAACATGTTTTTCATATACCAGAAATGTTTGAAGCTACTGACTGAATGAAAGGAGCTGGTATCTCACTCTCTTTGAATCTTCTTTATCATGCTAGGATTAACAGGAAAAAGCAAAAAATTTCAGAATTGCACCTTGCAATGTGGAGATATTACTGTTTGTGCATTTACAATATTCATTGATTTTTGCCATTGAAAAACGTCCAGAAATGTTTGAAGCTACTGACTGAATGAAAGGAGCTGGCATTTCACTCTCTTTGAATCTTCTTTATCATGCTAGGATTAACAGGAAAAAGCTAAAAATTTCAGAATTGCACCTTGCAATGTGGAGATATTACTGTTTGTGCATTTACAATATTCATTGATTTTTGCCATTGAAAAACATGTTTTTCATATACCAGAAATGTTTGAAGCTACTGACTGAATGAAAGGAGCTGGCATCTCACTCTCTTTGAATCTTCTTTATCATGCTAGGATTAGCAGGAAAAAGCAAAAAATTTCAGAATTGCACCTTGCAATGTGGAGATATTACTGTTTGTGCATTTACAATATTCATTGATTTTTGCCATTGAAAAACATGTTTTTCATATACCAGAAATGTTTGAAGCTACTGACTGAATGAAAGGAGCTGGCATCTCACTCTCTTTGAATCTTCTTTATCATGCTAGGATTAGCAGGAAAAAGCAAAAAATTTCAGAATTGCACCTTGCAATGTGGAGATATTACTGTTTGTGCATTTACAATATTCATTGATTTTTGCCATTGAAAAACATGTTTTTCATATACCAGAAATGTTTGAAGCTACTGACTGAATGAAAGGAGCTGGCATCTCACTCTCTTTGAATCTTCTTTATCATGCTAGGATTAGCAGGAAAAAGCAAAAAATTTCAGAATTGCACCTTGCAATGTGGAGATATTACTGTTTGTGCATTTACAATATTCATTGATTTTTGCCATTGAAAAACATGTTTTTCATATACCAGAAATGTTTGAAGCTACTGACTGAATGAAAGGAGCTGGCATCTCACTCTCTTTGAATCTTCTTTATCATGCTAGGATTAACAGGAAAAAACAAAAAATTTCAGAATTGCACCTTGCAATGTGGAGATATTACTGTTTGTGCATTTACAATATTCATTGATTTTTGCCATTGAAAAACATGTTTTTCATATACCAGAAATGTTTGAAGCTACTGACTGAATGAAAGGAGCTGGCATCTCACTCTCTTTGAATCTTCTTTATCATGCTAGGATTAACAGGAAAAAGCAAAAAATTTCAGAATTGCACCTTGCAATGTGGAGATATTACTGTTTGTGCATTTACAATATTCATTGATTTTTGCCATTGAAAAACGTCCAGAAATGTTTGAAGCTACTGACTGAATGAAAGGAGCTGGCATCTCACTCTCTTTGAATCTTCTTTATCATGCTAGGATTAGCAGGAAAAAGCAAAAAATTTCAGAATTGCACCTTGCAATGTGGAGATATTACTGTTTGTGCATTTACAATATTCATTGATTTTTGCCATTGAAAAACGTCCAGAAATGTTTGAAGCTACTGACTGAATGAAAGGAACTGGCATCTCACTCTCTTTGAATCTTCTTTATCATGCTAGGATTAGCAGGAAAAAGCAAAAAATTTCAGAATTGCACCTTGCAATGTGGAGATATTACTGTTTGTGCATTTACAATATTCATTGATTTTTGCCATTGAAAAACATGTTTTTCATATACCAGAAATGTTTGAAGCTACTGACTGAATGAAAGGAGCTGGCATCTCACTCTCTTTGAATCTTCTTTATCATGCTAGGATTAGCAGGAAAAAGCAAAAAATTTCAGAATTGCACCTTGCAATGTGGAGATATTACTGTTTGTGCATTTACAATATTCATTGATTTTTGCCATTGAAAAACATGTTTTTCATATACCAGAAATGTTTGAAGCTACTGACTGAATGAAAGGAGCTGGCATCTCACTCTCTTTAAATCTTCTTTATCATGCTAGGATTAACAGGAAAAGCAAAAAATTTCAGAATTGCACCTTGCAATGTGGAGATATTTCTGTTTGTGCATTTACAATATTCATTGATTTTTGCCATTGAAAAACGTCCAGAAATGTTTGAAGCTACTGACTGAATGAAAGGAGCTGGCATCTCACTCTCTTTGAATCTTCTTTATCATGCTAGGATTAGCAGGAAAAAGCAAAAAATTTCAGAATTGCACCTTGCAATGCGGAGAAATTACTGTTTGTGCATTTACAATATTCATTGATTTTTGCCATTGAAAAACATCAATCATTTCTGGTATATGAATAACATGATATTTTTCAATGGCAAAAATCAATGAATTTTGTAAATGCACAAACAGTAATTTCTCCGCATTGCAAGGCGCAATTCTGAAATTTTTTGCTTTTTCCTGCTCCTCTTAGCATGATAAAGAAGATTCAAAGAGAGTGAGATGCCAGCTCCTTTCATTCAGTCAGTAGCTTCAATCATTTCTGGACATTTTTCAATGGCAAAAATCAATGAATATTGTAAATGCACAAACAGTAATTTCTCCGCATTGCAAGGTGCAATTCTGAAATTTTTTGCTTTTTCCTGCTCCTCTTAGCATGATAAAGAAGATTCAAAGAGAGTGAGATGCCAGCTCCTTTCATTCAGTCAGTAGCTTCAATCATTTCTGGACGTTTTTCAATGGCAAAAATCAATGAATATTGTAAATGCACAAACAGTAATTTCTCCGCATTGCAAGGTGCAATTCTGAAATTTTTTGCTTTTTCCTGCTCCTCTTAGCATGATAAAGAAGATTCAAAGAGAGTGAGATGCCAGCTCCTTTCATTCAGTCAGTACCTTCAATCATTTCTGGACGTTTTTCAATGGCAAAAATCAATGAATATTGTAAATGCACAAACAGTAATTTCTCCGCATTGCAAGGTGCAATTCTGAAATTTTTTGCTTTTTCCTGCTCTTCTTAGCATGATAAAGAAGATTCAAAGAGAGTGAGATGCCAGCTCCTTTCATTCAGTCAGTAGCTTCAATCATTTCTGGACGCTTTTCAATGGCAAAATTCAATGAATATTGTAAATGCACAAACTGTAATTTCTCCGCATTGCAAGGTGCAATTCTGAAATTTTTTGCTTTTTCCTGCTTCTCTTAGCATGATAAAGAAGATTCAAAGAGAGTGAGATGCCAGCTCCTTTCATTCAGTCAGTAGCTTCAATCATTTCTGGTATATGAATAACATGATGTTTTTCAATAGCAAAAATCAATGAATATTGTAAATGCACAAACAGTAATTTCTCCGCATTGCAAGGTGCAATTCTGAAATTTTTTGCTTTTTCCTGCTCCTCTTAGCATGATAAAGAAGATTCAAAGAGAGTGAGATGCCAGCTCCTTTCATTCAGTCAGTAGCTTCAATCATTTCTGGACGTTTTTCAATGGCAAAAATCAATGAATATTGTAAATGCACAAACAGTAATTTCTCCGCATTGCAAGGTGCAATTCTGAAATTTTTTGCTTTTTCCTGCTCCTCTTAGCATGATAAAGAAGATTCAAAGAGAGTGAGATGCCAGCTCTTTTCATTCAGTCAGTAGCTTCAATCATTTCTGGACGTTTTTCAATGGCAAAAATCAATGAATATTGTAAATGCACAAACTATAATTTCTCCGCTTTGCAAGGTGCAATTCTGAAATTTTTTGCTTTTTCCTGCTCCTCTTAGCATGATAAAGAAGATTCAAAGAGAGTGAGATGCCAGCTCCTTTCATTCAGTCAGTAGCTTCAATCATTTCTGGTATATGAATAACATGATGTTTTTCAATAGCAAAAATCAATGAATATTGTAAATGCACAAACAGTAATTTCTCCGCATTGCAAGGTGCAATTCTGAAATTTTTTGCTTTTTCCTGCTCCTCTTAGCATGATAAAGAAGATTCAAAGAGAGTGAGATGCCAGCTCCTTTCATTCAGTCAGTAGCTTCAATCATTTCTGGACGTTTTTCAATGGCAAAAATCAATGAATATTGTAAATGCACAAACAGTAATTTCTCCGCATTGCAAGGTGCAATTCTGAAATTTTTTGCTTTTTCCTGCTCCTCTTAGCATGATAAACAAGATTCAAAGAGAGTGAGATGCCAGCTCCTTTCATTCAGTCAGTAGCTTCAATCATTTCTGGACGTTTTTCAATGGCAAAAATCATTGAATATTGTAAATGCACAAACAGTAATTTCTCCGCATTGCAAGGTGCAATTCTGAAATTTTTTGCTTTTTCCTGCTCCTCTTAGCATGATAAAGAAGATTCAAAGAGAGTGAGATGCCAGCTCCTTTCATTCAGTCAGTAGCTTCAAACATTTCTGGTATATGAATAACATGATGTTTTTCAATGGCAAAAATCAATGAATATTGTAAATGCACAAACAGTAATTTCTCCGCATTGCAAGGTGCAATTCTGAAATTTTTTGCTTTTTCCTGCTCCTCTTAGCATGATAAAGAAGATTCAAAGAGAGTGAGATGCCAGCTCCTTTCGTTCAGTCAGTAGCTTCAATCATTTCTGGACGTTTTTCAATGGCAAAAATCATTGAATATTATAAATGCACAAACAGTAATTTCTCCGCATTGCAAGGTGCAATTCTGAAATTTTTTACTTTTTCCTGCTCCTCTTAGCATGATAAAGAAGATTCAAAGAGAGTGAGATGCCAGCTCCTTTCATTCAGTCAGTAGCTTCAATCATTTCTGGTATATGAATAACATGATGTTTTTCAATGGCAAAAATCAATGAATATTGTAAATGCACAAACAGTAATTTCTCCGCATTGCAAGGTGCAATTCTGAAATTTTTTGCTTTTTCCTGCTCCTCTTAGCATGATAAAGAAGATTCAAAGAGAGTGAGATGCCAGCTCCTTTCATTCAGTCAGTAGCTTCAATCATTTCTGGACGTTTTTCAATGGCAAAAATCAATGAATATTGTAAATGCACAAACAGTAATTTCTCCGCATTGCAAGGTGCAATTCTGAAATTTTTTGCTTTTTCCTGCTCCTCTTAGCATGACAAAGAAGATTCAAAGAGAGTGAGATGCCAGCTCCTTTCATTCAGTCAGTAGCTTCAATCATTTCTGGATGTTTTTCAATGGCAAAAATCATTGAATATTGTAAATGCACAAACAGTAATTTCTCCGCATTGCAAGGTGCAATTCTGAAATTTTTTACTTTTTCCTGCTCCTCTTAGCATGATAAAGAAGATTCAAAGAGAGTGAGATGCCAGCTCCTTTCATTCAGTCAGTAGCTTCAATCATTTCTGGTATATGAATAACATGATGTTTTTCAATCGCAAAAATCAATGAATATTGTAAATGCACAAACAGTAATTTCTCCGCATTGCAAGGTGCAATTCTGAAATGTTTTGCTTTTTCCTGCTCCTCTTAGCATGATAAAGAAGATTCAAAGAGAGTGAGATGCCAGCTCCTTTCATTCAGTCAGTAGCTTCAATCATTTCTGGACGTTTTTCAATGGCAAAAATCAATGAATATTGTAAATGCACAAACAGTAATTTCTCCGCATTGCAAGGTGCAATTCTGAAATTTTTTGCTTTTTCCTGCTCCTCTTAGCATGACAAAGAAGATTCAAAGAGAGTGAGATGCCAGATCCTTTCCTTCAGTCAGTAGCTTCAATCATTTCTGGTATATGAATAACATGATGTTTTTCAATCGCAAAAATCAATGAATTTTGTAAATGCACAAACAGTAATTTCTCCGCATTGCAAGGCGCAATTCTGAAATTTTTTGCTTTTTCCTGCTCCTCTTAGCATGATAAAGAAGATTCAAAGAGAGTGAGATGCCAGCTCCTTTCATTCAGTCAGTAGCTTCAATCATTTCTGGACATTTTTCAATGGCAAAAATCAATGAATATTGTAAATGCACAAACAGTAATTTCTCCGCATTGCAAGGTGCAATTCTGAAATTTTTTGCTTTTTCCTGCTCCTCTTAGCATGATAAAGAAGATTCAAAGAGAGTGAGATGCCAGCTCCTTTCATTCAGTCAGTAGCTTCAATCATTTCTGGACGTTTTTCAATGGCAAAAATCAATGAATATTGTAAATGCACAAACAGTAATTTCTCCGCATTGCAAGGTGCAATTCTGAAATTTTTTGCTTTTTCCTGCTCCTCTTAGCATGATAAAGAAGATTCAAAGAGAGTGAGATGCCAGCTCCTTTCATTCAGTCAGTAGCTTCAATCATTTCTGGACGTTTTTCAATGGCAAAAATCAATGAATATTGTAAATGCACAAACTGCAATTTCTCCGCATTGCAAGGTGCAATTCTGAAATTTTTTGCTTTTTCCTGCTCCTCTTAGCATGATAAAGAAGATTCAAAGAGAGTGAGATGCCAGCTCCTTTCATTCAGTCAGTAGCTTCAATCATTTCTGGTATATGAATAACATGATGTTTTTCAATGGCAAAAATCAATGAATATTGTAAATGCACAAACAGTAATTTCTCCGCATTGCAAGGTGCAATTCTGAAATTTTTTGCTTTTTCCTGCTCCTCTTAGCATGATAAAGAAGATTCAAAGAGAGTGAGATGCCAGCTCCTTTCATTCAGTCAGTAGCTTCAATCATTTCTGGACGTTTTTCAATGGCAAAAATCATTGAATATTGTAAATGCACAAACAGTAATTTCTCCGCATTGCAAGGTGCAATTCTGAAATTTTTTACTTTTTCCTGCTCCTCTTAGCATGATAAAGAAGATTCAAAGAGAGTGAGATGCCAGCTCATTTCATTCAGTCAGTAGCTTCAATCATTTCTGGTATATGAATAACATGATGTTTTTCAATCGCAAAAATCAATGAATATTGTAAATGCACAAACAGTAATTTCTCCGCATTGCAAGGTGCAATTCTGAAATGTTTTGCTTTTTCCTGCTCCTCTTAGCATGATAAAGAAGATTCAAAGAGAGTGAGATGCCAGCTCCTTTCATTCAGTCAGTAGCTTCAATCATTTCTGGACGTTTTTCAATGGCAAAAATCAATGAATATTGTAAATGCACAAACAGTAATTTCTCCGCATTGCAAGGTGCAATTCTGAAATTTTTTGCTTTTTCCTGCTCCTCTTAGCATGACAAAGAAGATTCAAAGAGAGTGAGATGCCAGATCCTTTCCTTCAGTCAGTAGCTTCAATCATTTCTGGTATATGAATAACATGATGTTTTTCAATGGCAAAAATCAATGAATTTTGTAAATGCACAAACTGTAATTTCTCCGCATTGCAAGGCGCAATTCTGAAATTTTTTGCTTTTTCCTGCTCCTCTTAGCATGATAAAGAAGATTCAAAGAGAGTGAGATGCCAGCTCCTTTCATTCAGTCAGTAGCTTCAATCATTTCTGGACATTTTTCAATGGCAAAAATCAATGAATATTGTAAATGCACAAACAGTAATTTCTCCGCATTGCAAGGTGCAATTCTGAAATTTTTTGCTTTTTCCTGCTCCTCTTAGCATGATAAAGAAGATTCAAAGAGAGTGAGATGCCAGCTCCTTTCATTCAGTCAGTAGCTTCAATCATTTCTGGACGTTTTTCAATGGCAAAAATCAATGAATATTGTAAATGCACAAACAGTAATTTCTCCGCATTGCAAGGTGCAATTCTGAAATTTTTTGCTTTTTCCTGCTCCTCTTAGCATGATAAAGAAGATTCAAAGAGAGTGAGATGCCAGCTCCTTTCATTCAGTCAGTAGCTTCAATCATTTCTGGACGTTTTTCAATGGCAAAAATCATTGAATATTGTAAATGCACAAACAGTAATTTCTCCGCATTGCAAGGTGCAATTCTGAAATTTTTTACTTTTTCCTGCTCCTCTTAGCATGATAAAGAAGATTCAAAGAGAGTGAGATGCCAGCTCCTTTCATTCAGTCAGTAGCTTCAATCATTTCTGGTATATGAATAACATGATGTTTTTCAATCGCAAAAATCAATGAATATTGTAAATGCACAAACAGTAATTTCTCCGCATTGCAAGGTGCAATTCTGAAATGTTTTGCTTTTTCCTGCTCCTCTTAGCATGATAAAGAAGATTCAAAGAGAGTGAGATGCCAGCTCCTTTCATTCAGTCAGTAGCTTCAATCATTTCTGGACGTTTTTCAATGGCAAAAATCAATGAATATTGTAAATGCACAAACAGTAATTTCTCCGCATTGCAAGGTGCAATTCTGAAATTTTTTGCTTTTTCCTGCTCCTCTTAGCATGACAAAGAAGATTCAAAGAGAGTGAGATGCCAGATCCTTTCCTTCAGTCAGTAGCTTCAATCATTTCTGGTATATGAATAACATGATGTTTTTCAATGGCAAAAATCAATGAATTTTGTAAATGCACAAACAGTAATTTCTCCGCATTGCAAGGCGCAATTCTGAAATTTTTTGCTTTTTCCTGCTCCTCTTAGCATGATAAAGAAGATTCAAAGAGAGTGAGATGCCAGCTCCTTTCATTCAGTCAGTAGCTTCAATCATTTCTGGACATTTTTCAATGGCAAAAATCAATGAATATTGTAAATGCACATACAGTAATTTCTCCGCATTGCAAGGTGCAATTCTGAAATTTTTTGCTTTTTCCTGCTCCTCTTAGCATGATAAAGAAGATTCAAAGAGAGTGAGATGCCAGCTCCTTTCATTCAGTCAGTAGCTTCAATCATTTCTGGACGTTTTTCAATGGCAAAAATCAATGAATATTGTAAATGCACAAACAGTAATTTCTCCGCATTGCAAGGTGCAATTCTGAAATTTTTTGCTTTTTCCTGCTCCTCTTAGCATGATAAAGAAGATTCAAAGAGAGTGAGATGCCAGCTCCTTTCATTCAGTCAGTAGCTTCAATCATTTCTGGACGTTTTTCAATGGCAAAAATCAATGAATATTGTAAATGCACAAACTGCAATTTCTCCGCATTGCAAGGTGCAATTCTGAAATTTTTTGCTTTTTCCTGCTCCTCTTAGCATGATAAAGAAGATTCAAAGAGAGTGAGATGCCAGCTCCTTTCATTCAGTCAGTAGCTTCAATCATTTCTGGTATATGAATAACATGATGTTTTTCAATGGCAAAAATCAATGAATATTGTAAATGCACAAACAGTAATTTCATAGAATCATAGAATCATAGAATCATAGAATGGTAGAGTTGGAAGGGACCTCCTGGGTCATCTGGTCCAACCCCCTGCTCAAAGCAGGATTCACTAGATCATCTCAGACAGATGTCTGTCCAGCCTCTGTTTGAAGACGTCCATTGAAGGGGAACTCACCACCTCTCGTGGCAGCCTGTTCCACTCATTGATCACCCTAACTGTCAAAAAGTTTTTTCTAATATCTAATCTGTGTCTCCTCCCATTCAGTTTCATCCCATTGCTTCTAGTCTTTCCTTGTGCAAATGAGAATAAAGATGATCCTTCTACAATGTGACAGCCCTTGACATATTTGTAGACAGCTATTAAGTCTCCTCTCAGTCTTCTTTTTTGCAAGCTAAACATTCCCAAATCCTGCAACCGTTCCTCATAGGACATGGTTTGCAGACCAGTCACCATTCTGGTCGCTCTTCTCTGAACTTGCTCCAGTTTGTCTATGTCTTTTTTAGAATGTGGTGCCCAAAACTGTACACAGTATTCCAGATGAGGTCTGACCAAAGAGGAGTAAAGACCGATAATGACTTCACGTGATCTAGACTGTATGCTTCTGTTAATACATCCCAGAATTGTATTTGCCTTTTTTGCTGCTGCATCACACTGTTGACTCATGTTCAGTCTATGATCTATTAGTATACCTAAGTCTTTTTCACATGTACTGTTGCTTAGCTCTATTCCTCCCATTCTGTATATGCTTTTTTCATTTTTATTGCCCAGATGTAGTACTTTGCATTTTTCCCTGTTAAAAACCATTCTGTTGGTTGCTGCCCACTGCTCCAGTTTATTTAGGTCTTTTTGAATCCTCTCTCTCTCTTCTCTAGTATTAGCTATCCTTCCTAGCTTTGTGTCATCAGCAAATTTAATCAGTTTACCCTCAATTCCTTCATCTAAATCATTGATAAAGATGTTGAACAATACAGGTCCCAGGACAGAGCCCTGTGGTACCCCACTTGAGACATTCATCCAGCTGGATGTGAAGCCATTTACAACCACCCTTTGAGTCCGATCACTAAGCCAGTTATGAATCCACCTAACAGTTGCCTGGTCCATTGCATACTTGGTCATTTTTTCAATAAGGATGGTGTGAGATACTTTGTCAAATGCTTTGCTGAAGTCAAGATATACTATATCTACAGCATTTCCCTGATCCACCCAGTCAGTGATTCTGTCATAGAAGGAAATTAAGTTAGTCTGACATGACTTGTTAGTTACAAACCCATGCTGACTCTGGTTAATCACTTCATTCTTATCCATGTACTTACATACATGTTGTTTAATAATTTGTTCAAAGATCTTTCCTGGTATAGAAGTCAGACTCACCGGCCTATAGTTCCCTGGGTCCACCTTCTTCCCCTTTTTGAAGATAGGAACAACATTTGCTCTTCTCCAGTCTTCTGGGACTTCTCCTGTTCTCCAAGAATTTTCAAAGATTATGGAGAGTGGTTCTAAAATTTCTTCTACGATCTCCTTCAGTACTCTGGGGTGTAATTCATCTGGACCTGGTGACTTGAACTCATTTATGTTGGCTAAATATTCCCTCACAATCTTTCTGTTTACAGATAACTTGGATTCCTCTATTCCTTTAAAAGGACAGTGAAGATCAGTTGATGTTACATTTTCTTTCTGAGAGAAAACAGATGCAAAATAGGAATTAAAAAGTTCGGCCTTCTCAACATCCTCTCTTACCATTTCTCCATTTTCATCCTGTAAAAATCCTATAGCATCTTTGACTTTTCTTTTACTTTTGACATACCCCCAAAATCCTTTTTTATTGCTTTTGACATCTCTTGCAAGCCTTAATTCATTGTCAGCTTTAGCTAACCTGATACGTGCCCTGCAGGATCTGCAGACTGCATTATAATCTTCTTTAGATATGCCTCCCTCTTTCCATTTAATAAACATTTCTTTCTTTCTTTTTAGCATGTGTTTAAGTTCTGTGTTCATCCATCCTGGTTTCCTTAAATGCTTCCCATTCTTCCTACTTTTCGGGATTGTTAACGATTGTGCTTTGAGAATCTCATTTTTAAAAATTTCCCATCCTTCCTGGACATTTTTGTCCTTAAGGACATCCAGCCATTGGATCCCTCCTATTCTCTTTCTGAGTCTCTTAAAATCTGCCTTTCTAAAATCTAACCTTGAAGTTTGAGTCTTCACATGTCTTCCTCCTCTAGTTATCCAAAATTCTATAATAGCATGATCGCTGCCTCCTAGGGTCCCAGCCACCTTTACCTCCTCAACCATTTCCTCCCTGTTTATAAGGATTAGATCCAAAGTAGCAGATCCCCTTGTTTTCTCCCCTACCTTTTGGAAGATAAAGTTGTCAGCAAGAGAGGATAAGAATTTGCTTGACCTGTTAGTTTTACTTGAGAGAGATTCCCAACAAATGTCTGGATAGTTGAAATCTCCCATGACCACTACGTCATATTTTTTGGAGAACTTGGTCATTTGATACATAAAGAGTTCATCCATATCTTCAGCTTGCCCAGGTGGCCTGTAGTAAATGCCTACAATGGTGTCCTTTCCGTTGTTCTCTCCTTGTATTCTTACCCAAACAGTTTCCACAGAACTCCCAGTCTCTGAAGCTTCCATCTCTGTGCAGATATACGCTTTTCTAACATACAATGCAACACCTCCTCCTCGTTTATCAAGTCTGTTTCTTGCAAATAAGTTGTATCCTTTTAGCCTTTTATTCCAATCATGTGTATCGTCCCACCAAGTTTCAGTGATTCCAATGACATCATATTCCTTTTCCTGCATTAGTAGTTCCAATTCTCCTTGTTTGTTGCCCATGCTTTGTGCATTTGTATAAAAACATTTTAGTTTGTGATTGGTTTCTCTTCCTCCCATATTTTTATTATTTAAATTGTTTTGTCTTTGTTCTTCCTTTCCACTTCCAGTAGCAGAGATCTCAATAGTATTTGTCAGCTGTATGGCTTTTTCTGGCCTTTTGCTTCCCTTCCCACATTGTTCTAGTTTAAAGCTCTTCTGATGAGTGTAGCAAGGCGACTTCCAAATACATGTTTTCCAGTCTTCGTAAGGTGCACCCCATCTCTAGCAAGTAGTCCATCGTATAGGTAATTCATTCCGTGATCCAGAAATCCAAATCCTTGTTGACGGCACCATCGACGTAGCCAGTTGTTCACCTGTAGAATCTTATTCCACCTCATTGTTCCATGGCCATCCACTGGGAGGATGGATGAGAAGACCACCTGCGCTCCCAATTCTTTCACTTTCTTGCCTAAGTCTTCAAAGTCACTGCAGATGGTTTCCAGGTCCTTTCTTGCGGTGTCATTTGTCCCCACATGTATTAGCAGGAATGGGTAGTGATCTGTAGGTCTGAAGAGTCTTGATATCCTGTCAGACACATCTTTAATTTTTGCTCCTGGAAGACAGCACATTTCTCTTGAGGTTATGTCTGGTCTGCAGATAGCGGCCTCTGTTCCTCTTAACAGGGAATCCCCCATGACCACCACTCTCCGTTTTTTCTTCACAACATTCTTCTTTCTCCATCCAGGAGGATTCTGAGGGCTTACAAGGTTATTCATTGCTGGCAAAGTCTTATCTTGCTGTATTTCTTCATGGTGCTCCTGCGAGAGAGCCTGGTACTGGTTCCTGAGCAGTATGGGTGCTGACTGCCTCTCGATCCTCCTGCTTCGGTGGGTCACATGCTTCCATTTCTCTGTTTCGTCAGGTGCAGTTCGAATTTCTTCTCTTTCTGAATCATGAAGAGATAATTCTGCTCTGTCTAAGAACTCTTCACCTTCCTTAATGATTTTCAAGGTAGTTAACCTCTCTTCTATATTTCGCAACTTTTCCTCCAACAGGGACACAAGCTTGCATTTCTGGCATGTGAAGTTTGGCTTTTCCACTGGCAAGTCTGTGAACATGTAGCAGGATATGCAGCTCACCAAATGGCTCCTGGACTCTTCCATGTTCTTATTGTTAATGTTCTGAAAACAGTGAAAAAAGCTTAAAAAAAAAGCTTCAAAATGCGCGCGCCTACCGGCGCGCGGTTTACCGATGTCCTCTTTTCAGCTCCAACAGCCAAAATCCAGTGTTCTTTGAGCTCGCGGAGACTCTTCACTTACCCCAAAATGCAGTGGGAATATGCAAATTATCTCCTCAGGACTCCTCCCCTGGTTTACCGATGTCCTCTTTTCAGCTCCAACAGCCAAAATCCAGTGTTCTTTGAGCTCGCGGAGACTCTTCACTTACCCCAAAATGCAGTGGGAATATGCAAATTATCTCCTCAGGACTCCTCCCCTGGTTTACCGATGTCCTCTTTTCAGCTCCAACAGCCAAAATCCAGTGTTCTTTGAGCTCGCGGAGACTCTTCACTTACCCCAAAATGCAGTGGGAATATGCAAATTATCTCCTCAGGACTCCTCCCCTGGTTTACCGATGTCCTCTTTTCAGCTCCAACAGCCAAAATCCAGTGTTCTTTGAGCTCGCGGAGACTCTTCACTTACCCCAAAATGCAGTGGGAATATGCAAATTATCTCAGGACTCCTCCCCTGGTCCTCCGCATTGCAAGGTGCAATTCTGAAATTTTTTGCTTTTTCCTGCTCCTCTTAGCATGATAAAGAAGATTCAAAGAGAGTGAGATGCCAGCTCCTTTCATTCAGTCAGTAGCTTCAATCATTTCTGGACGTTTTTCAATGGCAAAAATCAATGAATATTGTAAATGCACAAACTGCAATTTCTCCGCATTGCAAGGTGCAATTCTGAAATTTTTTGCTTTTTCCTGCTCCTCTTAGCATGATAAAGAAGATTCAAAGAGAGTGAGATGCCAGCTCCTTTCATTCAGTCAGTAGCTTCAATCATTTCTGGTATATGAATAACATGATGTTTTTCAATAGCAAAAATCAATGAATATTGTAAATGCACAAACAGTAATTTCTCCGCATTGCAAGGTGCAATTCTGAAATTTTTTGCTTTTTCCTGCTCCTCTTAGCATGATAAAGAAGATTCAAAGAGAGTGAGATGCCAGCTCCTTTCATTCAGTCAGTAGCTTCAATCATTTCTGGACGTTTTTCAATGGCAAAAATCAATGAATATTGTAAATGCACAAACAGTAATTTCTCCGCATTGCAAGGTGCAATTCTGAAATTTTTTGCTTTTTCCTGCTCCTCTTAGCATGATAAAGAAGATTCAAAGAGAGTGAGATGCCAGCTCCTTTCATTCAGTCAGTAGCTTCAATCATTTCTGGACGTTTTTCAATGGCAAAAATCAATGAATATTGTAAATGCACAAACAGTAATTTCTCCGCATTGCAAGGTGCAATTCTGAAATTTTTTGCTTTTTCCTGCTCCTCTTAGCATGATAAACAAGATTCAAAGAGAGTTAGATGCCAGCTCCTTTCATTCAGTCAGTAGCTTCAATCATTTCTGGACGTTTTTCAATGGCAAAAATCATTGAATATTGTAAATGCACAAACAGTAATTTCTCCGCATTGCAAGGTGCAATTCTGAAATTTTTTACTTTTTCCTGCTCCTCTTAGCATGATAAAGAAGATTCAAAGAGAATGAGATGCCAGCTCCTTTCATTCAGTCAGTAGCTTCAATCATTTCTGGTATATGAATAACATGATGTTTTTCAATCGCAAAAATCAATGAATATTGTAAATGCACAAACAGTAATTTCTCCGCATTGCAAGGAGCAATTCTGAAATTTTTTGCTTTTTCCTGCTCCTCTTAGCATGATAAAGAAGATTCAAAGAGAGTGAGATGCCAGCTCCTTTCATTCAGTCAGTAGCTTCAATCATTTCTGGTATATGAATAACATGATGTTTTTCAATAGCAAAAATCAATGAATATTGTAAATGCACAAACAGTAATTTCTCCGCATTGCAAGGTGCAATTCTGAAATTTTTTGCTTTTTCCTGCTCCTCTTAGCATGATAAAGAAGATTCAAAGAGAGTGAGATGCCAGCTCCTTTCATTCAGTCAGTAGCTTCAATCATTTCTGGACGTTTTTCAATGGCAAAAATCAATGAATATTGTAAATGCACAAACAGTAATTTCTCCGCATTGCAAGGTGCAATTCTGAAATTTTTTGCTTTTTCCTGCTCCTCTTAGCATGATAAAGAAGATTCAAAGAGAGTGAGATGCCAGCTCCTTTCATTCAGTCAGTAGCTTCAATCATTTCTGGACGTTTTTCAATGGCAAAAATCAATGAATATTGTAAATGCACAAACAGTAATTTCTCCGCATTGCAAGGTGCAATTCTGAAATTTTTTGCTTTTTCCTGCTCCTCTTAGCATGATAAACAAGATTCAAAGAGAGTGAGATGCCAGCTCCTTTCATTCAGTCAGTAGCTTCAATCATTTCTGGACGTTTTTCAATGGCAAAAATCATTGAATATTGTAAATGCACAAACAGTAATTTCTCCGCATTGCAAGGTGCAATTCTGAAATTTTTTACTTTTTCCTGCTCCTCTTAGCATGATAAAGAAGATTCAAAGAGAATGAGATGCCAGCTCCTTTCATTCAGTCAGTAGCTTCAATCATTTCTGGTATATGAATAACATGATGTTTTTCAATCGCAAAAATCAATGAATATTGTAAATGCACAAACAGTAATTTCTCCGCATTGCAAGGAGCAATTCTGAAATTTTTTGCTTTTTCCTGCTCCTCTTAGCATGATAAAGAAGATTCAAAGAGAGTGAGATGCCAGCTCCTTTCATTCAGTCAGTAGCTTCAATCATTTCTGGACGTTTTTCAATGGCAAAAATCAATGAATATTGTAAATGCACAAACAGTAATTTCTCCGCATTGCAAGGTGCAATTCTGAAATTTTTTGCTTTTTCCTGCTCCTCTTAGCATGATAAAGAAGATTCAAAGAGAGTGAGATGCCAGCTCCTTTCCTTCAGTCAGTAGCTTCAATCATTTCTGGTATATGAATAACATGATGTTTTTCAATGGCAAAAATCAATGAATTTTGTAAATGCACAAACAGTAATTTCTCCGCATTGCAAGGCGCAATTCTGAAATTTTTTGCTTTTTCCTGCTCCTCTTAGCATGATAAAGAAGATTCAAAGAGAGTGAGATGCCAGCTCCTTTCATTCAGTCAGTAGCTTCAATCATTTCTGGACATTTTTCAATGGCAAAAATCAATGAATATTGTAAATGCACAAACAGTAATTTCTCCGCATTGCAAGGTGCAATTCTGAAATTTTTTGCTTTTTCCTGCTCCTCTTAGCATGATAAAGAAGATTCAAAGAGAGTGAGATGCCAGCTCCTTTCATTCAGTCAGTAGCTTCAATCATTTCTGGACGTTTTTCAATGGCAAAAATCAATGAATATTGTAAATGCACAAACAGTAATTTCTCCGCATTGCAAGGTGCAATTCTGAAATTTTTTGCTTTTTCCTGCTCCTCTTAGCATGATAAAGAAGATTCAAAGAGAGTGAGGTGCCAGCTCCTTTCATTCAGTCAGGAGCTTCAAACATTTCTGGTATATGAATAACATGTTTTTCAATGGCAAAAATCAATGAATATTGTAAATGCACAAACAGTAATTTCTCCGCATTGCAAGGTGCAATTCTGAAATTTTTTGCTTTTTCCTGCTCCTCTTAGCATGATAAAGAAGATTCAAAGAGAGTGAGATGCCAGCTCCTTTCATTCAGTCAGTAGCTTCAATCATTTCTGGACGTTTTTCAATGGCAAAAATCAATGAATATTGTAAATGCACAAACTGTAATTTCTCCGCATTGCAAGGTGCAATTCTGAAATTTTTTGCTTTTTCCTGCTCCTCTTAGCATGATAAAGAAGATTCAAAGAGAGTGAGATGCCAGCTCCTTTCATTCAGTCAGTAGCTTCAATCATTTCTGGACGTTTTTCAATGGCAAAAATCAACGAATATTGTAAATGCACAAACAGTAATTTCTCCGCATTGCAAGGTGCAATTCTGAAATTTTTTGCTTTTTCCTGCTCCTCTTAGCATGATAAAGAAGATTCAAAGAGAGTGAGATGCCAGCTCCTTTCATTCAGTCAGTAGCTTCAATCATTTCTGGACGTTTTTCAATGGCAAAAATCAATGAATATTGTAAATGCACAAACTGTAATTTCTCCGCATTGCAAGGTGCAATTCTGAAATTTTTTGCTTTTTCCTGCTCCTCTTAGCATGATAAAGAAGATTCAAAGAGAGTGAGATGCCAGCTCCATTCATTGAGTCAGTAGCTTCAATCATTTCTGGACGTTTTTCAATGGCAAAAATCAATGAATATTGTAAATGCACAAACAGTAATTTCTCCGCATTGCAAGGTGCAATTCTGAAATTTTTTGCTTTTTCCTGCTCCTCTTAGAATGATAAAGAAGATTCAAAGAGAGTGAGATGCCAGCTCCTTTCATTCAGTCAGTACCTTCAATCATTTCTGGACGTTTTTCAATGGCAAAAATCAATGAATATTGTAAATGCACAAACAGTAATTTCTCCGCATTGCAAGGTGCAATTCTGAAATTTTTTGCTTTTTCCTGCTCCTCTTAGCATGATAAAGAAGATTCAAAGAGAGTGAGATGCCAGTTCCTTTCATTCAGTCAGTAGCTTCAAACATTTCTGGTATATGAATAACATGATGTTTTTCAATGGCAAAAATCAATGAATATTGTAAATGCACAAACAGTAATTTCTCCGCATTGCAAGGTGCAAGTCTGAAATTTTTTGCTTTTTCCTGCTCCTCTTAGCATGATAAAGAAGATTCAAAGAGAGTGAGATGCCAGCTCCTTTCATTCAGTCAGTAGCTTCAAACATTTCTGGTATATGAATAACATGATGTTTTTCAATGGCAAAAATCAATGAATATTGTAAATGCACAAACAGTAATTTCTCCGCATTGCAAGGTGCAAGTCTGAAATTTTTTGCTTTTTCCTGCTCCTCTTAGCATGATAAAGAAGATTCAAAGAGAGTGAGATGCCAGCTACTTTCATTCAGTCAGTAGCTTCAATCATTTCTGGACGTTTTTCAATGGTAAAAATCAATGAATATTGTAAATGCACAAACAGTAATTTCTCCACATTGCAAGGTGCAATTCTGAAATTTTTTGCTTTATCCTGCTCCTCTTAGCATGATAAAGAAGATTCAAAGAGATTGAGATGCCAGCTCCTTTCATTCAGTCAGTAGCTTCAAACATTTCTGGTATATGAATAACATGATGTTTTTCAATGGCAAAAATCAATGAATATTGTAAATGCACAAACAGTAATTTCTCCGCATTGCAAGGTGCAATTCTGAAATTTTTTGCTTTTTCCTGCTCCTCTTAGCATGATAAAGAAGATTCAAAGAGAGTGAGATGCCAGCTCCTTTCATTCAGTCAGTAGCTTCAAACATTTCTGGTATATGAATAACATGATGTTTTTCAATGGCAAAAATCAATGAATATTGTAAATGCACAAACAGTAATTTCTCCGCATTGCAAGGTGCAAGTCTGAAATTTTTTGCTTTTTCCTGCTCCTCTTAGCATGATAAAGAAGATTCAAAGAGAGTGAGATGCCAGCTACTTTCATTCAGTCAGTAGCTTCAATCATTTCTGGACGTTTTTCAATGGTAAAAATCAATGAATATTGTAAATGCACAAACAGTAATTTCTCCACATTGCAAGGTGCAATTCTGAAATTTTTTGCTTTTTCCTGCTCCTCTTAGCATGATAAAGAAGATTCAAAGAGAGTGAGATGCCAGCTCCTTTCATTCAGTCAGTAGCTTCAAACATTTCTGGTATATGAATAACATGATGTTTTTCAATGGCAAAAATCAATGAATATTGTAAATGCACAAACAGTAATTTCTCCGCATTGCAAGGTGCAATTCTGAAATTTTTTGCTTTTTCCTGCTCCTCTTAGCATGATAAAGAAGATTCAAAGAGAGTGAGATGCCAGCTCCTTTCATTCAGTCAGTAGCTTCAATCATTTCTGGATGTTTTTCAATGGCAAAAATCAATGAATAATGTAAATGCACAAACTGTAATTTCTCCGCATTGCAAGGTGCAATTCTGAAATTTTTTGCTTTTTCCTGCTCCTCTTAGCATGATAAAGAAGATTCAAAGAGAGTGAGATGCCAGCTCCTTTCATTCAGTCAGTAGCTTCAAACATTTCTTGTATATGAATAACATGATGTTTTTCAATGGCAAAAATCAATGAATATTGTAAATGCACAAACAGTAATTTCTCCGCATTGCAAGGTGCAATTCTGAAATTTTTTGCTTTTTCCTGCTCCTCTTAGCATGATAAAGAAGATTCAAAGAGAGTGAGATGCCAGCTCCTTTCATTCAGTCAGTAGCTTCAAACATTTCTGGTATATGAATAACATGATGTTTTTCAATGGCAAAAATCAATGAATATTGTAAATGCACAAACAGTAATTTCTCCGCATTGCAAGGTGCAAGTCTGAAATTTTTTGCTTTTTCCTGCTCCTCTTAGCATGATAAAGAAAATTCAAAGAGAGTGAGATGCCAGCTACTTTCATTCAGTCAGTAGCTTCAATCATTTCTGGACGTTTTTCAATGGTAAAAATCAATGAATATTGTAAATGCACAAACAGTAATTTCTCCACATTGCAAGGTGCAATTCTGAAATTTTTTGCTTTTTCCTGCTCCTCTTAGCATGATAAAGAAGATTCAAAGAGAGTGAGATGCCAGCTCCTTTCATTCAGTCAGTAGCTTCAAACATTTCTGGTATATAAATAACATGATGTTTTTCAATGGCAAAAATCAATGAATATTGTAAATGCACAAACAGTAATTTCTCCGCATTGCAAGGTGCAATTCTGAAATTTTTTGCTTTTTCCTGTTCCTCTTAGCATGATAAAGAAGATTCAAAGAGAGTGAGATGCCAGCTCCTTTCATTCAGTCAGTAGCTTCAATCATTTCTGGACGTTTCTCAATGGCAAAAATCAATGAATATTGTAAATGCACAAACTGTAATTTCTCCGCATTGCAAGGTGCAATTCTGAAATTTTTTGCTTTTTCCTGCTCCTCTTAGCATGATAAAGAAGATTCAAAGAGAGTGAGATGCCAGCTCCTTTCATTCAGTTAGTAGCTTCAATCATTTCTGGACGTTTTTCAATGGCAAAAATCAATGAATATTGTAAATGCACAAACAGTAATTTCTCCGCATTGCAAGGTGCAATTCTGAAATTTTTTGCTTTTTCCTGCTCCTCTTAGCATGATAAAGAAGATTCAAAGAGAGTGAGATGCCAGCTCCTTTCATTCAGTCAGTACCTTCAATCATTTCTGGACGTTTTTCAATGGCAAAAATCAATGAATATTGTAAATGCACAAACAGTAATTTCTCCGCATTGCAAGGTGCAATTCTGAAATTTTTTGCTTTTTCCCGCTCCTCTTAGCATGATAAAGAAGATTCAAAGAGAGTGAGGTGCCAGCTCCTTTCATTCAGTCAGTAGCTTCAAACATTTCTGGTATATGAATTACATGTTTTTCAATGGCAAAAATCAATGAATATTGTAAATGCACAAACAGTAATTTCTCCGCATTGCAAGGTGCAATTCTGAAATTTTTTGCTTTTTCCTGCTCCTCTTAACATGATAAAGAAGATTCAAAGAGAGTGAGATGCCAGCTCCTTTCATTCAGTCAGTAGCTTCAATCATTTCTGGACGTTTTTCAATGGCAAAAATCAATGAATATTGTAAATGCACAAACAGTAATTTCTCCGCATTGCAAGGTGCAATTCTGAAATTTTTTGTTTTTTCCTGCTCCTCTTAGCATGATAAAGAAGATTCAAAGAGAGTGAGATGCCAGCTCCTTTCATTCAGTCAGTAGCTTCAATCATTTCTGGACGTTTTTCAATGGCAAAAATCAATGAATATTGTAAATGCACAAAAAGTAATTTCTCCGCATTGCAAGGTGCAATTCTGAAATTTTTTGCTTTTTCCTGCTCCTCTTAGCATGATAAAGAAGATTCAAAGAGAGTGAGATGCCAGCTCCTTTCATTCAGTCAGTAGCTTCAAACATTTCTGGTATATGAATAACATGATGTTTTTCAATGGCAAAAATCAATGAATATTGTAAATGCACAAACAGTAATTTCTCCGCATTGCAAGGTGCAAGTCTGAAATTTTTTGCTTTTTCCTGCTCCTCTTAGCATGATAAAAAAGATTCAAAGAGAGTGAGATGGCAGCTACTTTCATTCAGTCAGTAGCTTCAATCATTTCTGGACGTTTTTCAATGGTAAAAATCAATGAATATTGTAAATGCACAAACAGTAATTTCTCCACATTGCAAGGTGCAATTCTGAAATTTTTTGCTTTTTCCTGCTCCTCTTAGCATGATAAAGAAGATTCAAAGAGAGTGAGATGCCAGGTCCTTTCATTCAGTCAGTAGCTTCAAACATTTCTGGTATATGAATAACATGATGTTTTTCAATGGCAAAAATCAATGAATATTGTAAATGCACAAACAGTAATTTCTCCGCATTGCAAGGTGCAATTCTGAAATTTCTTGCTTTTTCCTGCTCCTCTTAGCATGATAAAGAAGATTCAAAGAGAGTGAGATGCCAGCTCCTTTCATTCAGTCAGTAGCTTCAATCATTTCTGGTATATGAATAACATGATGTTTTTCAATGGCAAAAATCAATGAATATTGTAAATGCACAAACAGTAATTTCTCCGCATTGCAAGGTGCAATTCTGAAATTTTTTGCTTTTTCCTGCTCCTCTTAGCATGATAAAGAAGATTCAAAGAGAGTGAGATGCCAGCTCCTTTCATTCAGTCAGTAGCTTAAATCATTTCTGGACTTTTTTCAACGGCAAAAATCAATGAATATTGTAAATGCACAAACAGTAATTTCTCCGCATTGCAAGGTGCAATTCTGAAATTTTTTGCTTTTTCCTGCTCCTCTTAGCATGATAAAGAAGATTCAAAGAGAGTGAGATGCCAGCTCCTTTCATTCAGTCAGTAGCTTCAAACATTTCTGGTATATGAATAACATGATGTTTTTCAATGGCAAAAATCAATGAATTTTGTAAATGCACAAACAGCAATTTCTCCGCATTGCAAGGTGCAATTCTGAAATTTTTTGCTTTTTCCTGCTCCTCTTAGCATGATAAAGAAGATTCAAAGAGAGTGAGATGCCAGCTCCTTTCATTCAGTCAGTAGCTTCAATCATTTCTGGACGTTTTTCAATGGCAAAAATCAATGAATATTGTAAATGCACAAACAGTAATTTCTCCGCATTGCGAGGTGCAATTCTGAAATTTTTTGCTTTTTCCTGCTCCTCTTAGCATGATAAAGAAGATTCAAAGAGAGTGAGATGCCAGCTCCTTTCATTCAGTCAGTAGCTTCAATCATTTCTGGTATGTGAATAACATGATGTTTTTCAATGGCAAAAATCAATGAATATTGTAAATGCACAAACAGTAATTTCTCCGCATTGCAAGGTGCAATTCTGAAATGTTTTGCTTTTTCCTGCTCCTCTTAGCATGATAAAGAAGATTCAAAGAGAGTGAGATGCCAGCTCCTTTCATTCATTCAGTAGCTTCAATCATTTCTGGTATATGAATAACATGATGTTTTTCAATGGCAAAAATCAATGAATATTGTAAATGCACAAACAGTAATTTATTCGCATTGCAAGGTGCAATTCTGAAATTTTTTGTTTTTTCCTGCTCCTCTTAGCATGATAAAGAAGATTCAAAGAGAGTGAGATGCCAGCTCCTTTCATTCAGTCAGTAGCTTCAAACATTTCTGGTATATGAATAACATGATGTTTTTCAATGGCAAAAATCAATGAATATTGTAAATGCACAAACAGTAATTTCTCCGCATTGCAAGGTGCAATTCTGAAATTTTTTGCCTTTTCCTGCTCCTCTTAGCATGATAAAGAAGATTCAAAGAGAGTGAGATGCCAGCTCCTTTCATTCAGTCAGTAGCTTCAATCATTTCTGGACGTTTTTCAATGGCAAAAATCAATGAATATTGTAAATGCACAAACAGTAATTTCTCCGCATTGCAAGGTGCAATTCTGAAATTTTTTGCTTTTTCCTGCTCCTCTTAGCATGATAAAGAAGATTCAAAGAGAGTGAGATTCCAGCTCCTTTCATTCAGTCAGTAGCTTCAAACATTTCTGGTATATGAATAACATGATGTTTTTCAATGGCAAAAATCAATGAATATTGTAAATGCACAAACAGTAATTTCTCCGCATTGCAAGGTGCAATTCTGAAATTTTTTGCTTTTTCCTGCTCCTCTTAGCATGATAAAGAAGATTCAAAGAGAGTGAGATGCCAGCTCCTTTCATTCAGTCAGTAGCTTCAATCATTTCTGGACGTTTTTCAATGGCAAAAATCAATGAATATTGTAAATGCACAAACAGTAATTTCTCCGCATTGCAAGGTGCAATTCTGAAATTTTTTGCTTTTTCCTGCTCCTCTTAGCATGATAAAGAAGATTCAAAGAGAGTGAGATGCCAGCTCCTTTCATTCAGTCAGTAGCTTCAATCATTTCTGGTATATGAATAACATGATGTTTTTCAATGGCAAAAATCAATGAATATTGTAAATGCACAAACAGTAATTTCTCCGCATTGCAAGGTGCAATTCTGAAATTTTTTGCTTTTTCCTGCTCCTCTTAGCATGATAAAGAAGATTCAAAGAGAGTGAGATGCCAGCTCCTTTCATTCAGTCAGTAGCTTCAAACATTTCTGGTATATGAATAACATGATGTTTTTCAATGGCAAAAATCAATGAATTTTGTAAATGCACAAACAGCAATTTCTCCGCATTGCAAGGTGCAATTCTGAAATTTTTTGCTTTTTCCTGCTCCTCTTAGCATGATAAAGAAGATTCAAAGAGAGTGAGATGCCAGCTCCTTTCATTCAGTCAGTAGCTTCAATCATTTCTGGACGTTTTTCAATGGCAAAAATCAATGAATATTGTAAATGCACAAACAGTAATTTCTCCGCATTGCGAGGTGCAATTCTGAAATTTTTTGCTTTTTCCTGCTCCTCTTAGCATGATAAAGAAGATTCAAAGAGAGTGAGATGCCAGCTCCTTTCATTCAGTCAGTAGCTTCAATCATTTCTGGTATGTGAATAACATGATGTTTTTCAATGGCAAAAATCAATGAATATTGTAAATGCACAAACAGTAATTTCTCCGCATTGCAAGGTGCAATTCTGAAATGTTTTGCTTTTTCCTGCTCCTCTTAGCATGATAAAGAAGATTCAAAGAGAGTGAGATGCCAGCTCCTTTCATTCATTCAGTAGCTTCAATCATTTCTGGTATATGAATAACATGATGTTTTTCAATGGCAAAAATCAATGAATATTGTAAATGCACAAACAGTAATTTATTCGCATTGCAAGGTGCAATTCTGAAATTTTTTGTTTTTTCCTGCTCCTCTTAGCATGATAAAGAAGATTCAAAGAGAGTGAGATGCCAGCTCCTTTCATTCAGTCAGTAGCTTCAAACATTTCTGGTATATGAATAACATGATGTTTTTCAATGGCAAAAATCAATGAATATTGTAAATGCACAAACAGTAATTTCTCCGCATTGCAAGGTGCAATTCTGAAATTTTTTGCCTTTTCCTGCTCCTCTTAGCATGATAAAGAAGATTCAAAGAGAGTGAGATGCCAGCTCCTTTCATTCAGTCAGTAGCTTCAATCATTTCTGGACGTTTTTCAATGGCAAAAATCAATGAATATTGTAAATGCACAAACAGTAATTTCTCCGCATTGCAAGGTGCAATTCTGAAATTTTTTGCTTTTTCCTGCTCCTCTTAGCATGATAAAGAAGATTCAAAGAGAGTGAGATTCCAGCTCCTTTCATTCAGTCAGTAGCTTCAAACATTTCTGGTATATGAATAACATGATGTTTTTCAATGGCAAAAATCAATGAATATTGTAAATGCACAAACAGTAATTTCTCCGCATTGCAAGGTGCAATTCTGAAATTTTTTGCTTTTTCCTGCTCCTCTTAGCATGATAAAGAAGATTCAAAGAGAGTGAGATGCCAGCTCCTTTCATTCAGTCAGTAGCTTCAATCATTTCTGGACGTTTTTCAATGGCAAAAATCAATGAATATTGTAAATGCACAAACAGTAATTTCTCCGCATTGCAAGGTGCAATTCTGAAATTTTTTGCTTTTTCCTGCTCCTCTTAGCATGATAAAGAAGATTCAAAGAGAGTGAGATGCCAGCTCCTTTCATTCAGTCAGTAGCTTCAATCATTTCTGGTATATGAATAACATGATGTTTTTCAATGGCAAAAATCAATGAATATTGTAAATGCACAAACAGTAATTTCTCCGCATTGCAAGGTGCAATTCTGAAATTTTTTGCTTTTTCCTGCTCCTCTTAGCATGATAAAGAAGATTCAAAGAGAGTGAGATGCCAGCTCCTTTCATTCAGTCAGTAGCTTCAAACATTTCTGGTATATGAATAACATGATGTTTTTCAATGGCAAAAATCAATGAATATTGTAAATGCACAAACAGTAATTTCTCCGCATTGCAAGGTGCAAGTCTGAAATTTTTTGCTTTTTCCTGCTCCTCTTAGCATGATAAAGAAGATTCAAAGAGAGTGAGATGCCAGCTACTTTCATTCAGTCAGTAGCTTCAATCATTTCTGGACGTTTTTCAATGGTAAAAATCAATGAATATTGTAAATGCACAAACAGTAATTTCTCCACATTGCAAGGTGCAATTCTGAAATTTTTTGCTTTTTCCTGCTCCTCTTAGCATGATAAAGAAGATTCAAAGAGAGTGAGATGCCAGCTCCTTTCATTCAGTCAGTAGCTTCAAACATTTCTGGTATATGAATAACATGATGTTTTTCAATGGCAAAAATCAATGAATATTGTAAATGCACAAACAGTAATTTCTCCGCATTGCAAGGTGCAATTCTGAAACTTTTTGCTTTTTCCTGCTCCTCTTAGCATGATAAAGAAGATTCAAAGAGAGTGAGATGCCAGCTCCTTTCATTCAGTCAGTAGCTTCAATCATTTCTGGATGTTTTTCAATGGCAAAAATCAATGAATATTGTAAATGCACAAACTGTAATTTCTCCGCATTGCAAGGTGCAATTCTGAAATTGTTTGCTTTTTCCTGCTCCTCTTAGCATGATAAAGAAGATTCAAAGAGAGTGAGATGCCAGCTCCTTTCATTCAGTCAGTAGCTTCAATCATTTCTGGACGTTTTTCAATGGCAAAAATCAATGAATATTGTAAATGCACAAACAGTAATTTCTCCGCATTGCAAGGTGCAATTCTGAAATTTTTTGCTTTTTCCTGCTCCTCTTAGCATGATAAAGAAGATTCAAAGAGAGTGAGATGCCAGCTCCTTTCATTCAGTCAGTACCTTCAATCATTTCTGGACGTTTTTCAATGGCAAAAATCAATGAATATTGTAAATGCACAAACAGTAATTTTTCCGCATTGCAAGGTGCAATTCTGAAATTTTTTGCTTTTTCCCGCTCCTCTTAGCATGATAAAGAAGATTCAAAGAGAGTGAGGTGCCAGCTCCTTTCATTCAGTCAGTAGCTTCAAACATTTCTGGTATATGAATAACATGTTTTTCAATGGCAAAAATCAATGAATATTGTAAATGCACAAACAGTAATTTCTCCGCATTGCAAGGTGCAATTCTGAAATTTTTTGCTTTTTCCTGCTCCTCTTAGCATGATAAAGAAGATTCAAAGAGAGTGAGATGCCAGCTCCTTTCATTCAGTCAGTAGCTTCAATCATTTCTGGACGTTTTTCAATGGCAAAAATCAATGAATATTGTAAATGCACAAACAGTAATTTCTCCGCATTGCAAGGTGCAATTCTGAAATTTTTTGCTTTTTCCTGCTCCTCTTAGCATGATAAAGAAGATTCAAAGAGAGTGAGATGCCAGCTCCTTTCATTCAGTCAGTAGCTTCAATCATTTCTGGACGTTTTTCAATGGCAAAAATCAATGAATATTGTAAATGCACAAACAGTAATTTCTCCGCATTGCAAGGTGCAATTCTGAAATTTTTTGCTTTTTCCTGCTCCTCTTAGCATGATAAAGAAGATTCAAAGAGAGTGAGATGCCAGCTCCTTTCATTCAGTCAGTAGCTTCAAACATTTCTGGTATATGAATAACATGATGTTTTTCAATGGCAAAAATCAATGAATATTGTAAATGCACAAACAGTAATTTCTCCGCATTGCAAGGTGCAAGTCTGAAATTTTTTGCTTTTTCCTGCTCCTCTTAGCATGATAAAGAAGATTCAAAGAGAGTGAGATGCCAGCTACTTTCATTCAGTCAGTAGCTTCAATCATTTCTGGACGTTTTTCAATGGTAAAAATCAATGAATATTGTAAATGCACAAACAGTAATTTCTCCACATTGCAAGGTGCAATTCTAAAATTTTTTGCTTTTTCCTGCTCCTCTTAGCATGATAAAGAAGATTCAAAGAGAGTGAGATGCCAGCTCCTTTCATTCAGTCAGTAGCTTCAAACATTTCTGGTATATGAATAACATGATGTTTTTCAATGGCAAAAATCAATGAATATTGTAAATGCACAAACAGTAATTTCTCCGCATTGCAAGGTGCAATTCTGAAATTTTTTGCTTTTTCCTGCTCCTCTTAGCATGATTCAAAGAGAGTGAGATGCCAGCTCCTTTCATTCAGTCAGTAGCTTCAATCATTTCTGGACATTTTTCAATGGCAAAAATCAATGAATATTGTAAATGCACAAACAGTAATTTCTCCGCATTGCAAGGTGCAATTCTGAAATTTTTTGCTTTTTCCTGCTCCTCTTAGCATGATAAAGAAGATTCAAAGAGAGTGAGATGTCAGCTCCTTTCATTCAGTCAGTAGCTTCAAACATTTCTGGTATATGAATAACATGATGTTTTTCAATGGCAAAAATCAATGAATATTGTAAATGCACAAACAGTAATTTCTCCGCATTGCAAGGTGCAATTCTGAAATTTTTTGCTTTTTCCTGCTCCTCTTAGCATGATAAAGAAGATTCAAAGAGAGTGAGATGCCAGCTCCTTTCATTCAGTCAGTAGCTTCAAACATTTCTGGTATATGAATAACATGATGTTTTTCAATGGCAAAAATCAATGAATATTGTAAATGCACAAATAGTAATTTCTCCGCATTGCAAGGTGCAAGTCTGAAATTTTTTGCTTTTTCCTGCTCCTCTTAGCATGATAAAGAAGATTCAAAGAGAGTGAGATGCCAGCTACTTTCATTCAGTCAGTAGCTTCAATCATTTCTGGACGTTTTTCAATGGTAAAAATCAATGAATATTGTAAATGCACAAACAGTAATTTCTCCACATTGCAAGGTGCAATTCTGAAATTTTTTGCTTTTTCCTGCTCCTCTTAGCATGATAAAGAAGATTCAAAGAGATTGAGATGCCAGCTCCTTTCATTCAGTCAGTAGCTTCAAACATTTCTTGTATATGAATAACATGATGTTTTTCAATGGCAAAAATCAATGAATATTGTAAATGCACAAACAGTAATTTCTCCGCATTGCAAGGTGCAATTCTGAAATTTTTTGCTTTTTCCTGCTCCTCTTAGCATGATAAAGAAGATTCAAAGAGAGTGAGATGCCAGCTCCTTTCATTCAGTCAGTAGCTTCAAACATTTCTGGTATATGAATAACATGATGTTTTTCAATGGCAAAAATCAATGAATATTGTAAATGCACAAACAGTAATTTCTCCGCATTGCAAGGTGCAAGTCTGAAATTTTTTGCTTTTTCCTGCTCCTCTTAGCATGATAAAGAAAATTCAAAGAGAGTGAGATGCCAGCTACTTTCATTCAGTCAGTAGCTTCAATCATTTCTGGACGTTTTTCAATGGTAAAAATCAATGAATATTGTAAATGCACAAACAGTAATTTCTCCACATTGCAAGGTGCAATTCTGAAATTTTTTTCTTTTTCCTGCTCCTCTTAGCATGATAAAGAAGATTCAAAGAGAGTGAGATGCCAGCTCCTTTCATTCAGTCAGTAGCTTCAAACATTTCTGGTATATAAATAACATGATGTTTTTCAATGGCAAAAATCAATGAATATTGTAAATGCACAAACAGTAATTTCTCCGCATTGCAAGGTGCAATTCTGAAATTTTTTGCTTTTTCCTGCTCCTCTTAGCATGATAAAGAAGATTCAAAGAGAGTGAGATGCCAGCTCCTTTCATTCAGTCAGTACCTTCAATCATTTCTGGACGTTTTTCAATGGCAAAAATCAATGAATATTGTAAATGCACAAACAGTAATTTCTCCGCATTGCAAGGTGCAATTCTGAAATTTTTTGCTTTTTCCCGCTCCTCTTAGCATGATAAAGAAGATTCAAAGAGAGTGAGGTGCCAGCTCCTTTCATTCAGTCAGTAGCTTCAAACATTTCTGGTATATGAATTACATGTTTTTCAATGGCAAAAATCAATGAATATTGTAAATGCACAAACAGTAATTTCTCCGCATTGCAAGGTGCAATTCTGAAATTTTTTGCTTTTTCCTGCTCCTCTTAGCATGATAAAGAAGATTCAAAGAGAGTGAGATGCCAGCTCCTTTCATTCAGTCAGTAGCTTCAATCATTTCTGGACGTTTTTCAATGGCAAAAATCAATGAATATTGTAAATGCACAAACAGTAATTTCTCCGCATTGCAAGGTGCAATTCTGAAATTTTTTGCTTTTTCCTGCTCCTCTTAGCATGATAAAGAAGATTCAAAGAGAGTGAGATGCCAGCTCCTTTCATTCAGTCAGTAGCTTCAATCATTTCTGGACGTTTTTCAATGGCAAAAATCAATGAATATTGTAAATGCACAAAAAGTAATTTCTCCGCATTGCAAGGTGCAATTCTGAAATTTTTTGCTTTTTCCTGCTCCTCTTAGCATGATAAAGAAGATTCAAAGAGAGTGAGATGCCAGCTCCTTTCATTCAGTCAGTAGCTTCAAACATTTCTGGTATATGAATAACATGATGTTTTTCAATGGCAAAAATCAATGAATATTGTAAATGCACAAACAGTAATTTCTCCGCATTGCAAGGTGCAAGTCTGAAATTTTTTGCTTTTTCCTGCTCCTCTTAGCATGATAAAAAAGATTCAAAGAGAGTGAGATGGCAGCTACTTTCATTCAGTCAGTAGCTTCAATCATTTCTGGACGTTTTTCAATGGTAAAAATCAATGAATATTGTAAATGCACAAACAGTAATTTCTCCACATTGCAAGGTGCAATTCTGAAATTTTTTGCTTTTTCCTGCTCCTCTTAGCATGATAAAGAAGATTCAAAGAGAGTGAGATGCCAGCTCCTTTCATTCAGTCAGTAGCTTCAAACATTTCTGGTATATGAATAACATGATGTTTTTCAATGGCAAAAATCAATGAATATTGTAAATGCACAAACAGTAATTTCTCCGAATTGCAAGGTGCAATTCTGAAATTTCTTGCTTTTTCCTGCTCCTCTTAGCATGATAAAGAAGATTCAAAGAGAGTGAGATGCCAGCTCCTTTCATTCAGTCAGTAGCTTCAATCATTTCTGGTATATGAATAACATGATGTTTTTCAATGGCAAAAATCAATGAATATTGTAAATGCACAAACAGTAATTTCTCCGCATTGCAAGGTGCAATTCTGAAATTTTTTGCTTTTTCCTGCTCCTCTTAGCATGATAAAGAAGATTCAAAGAGAGTGAGATGCCAGCTCCTTTCATTCAGTCAGTAGCTTCAATCATTTCTGGACTTTTTTCAACGGCAAAAATCAATGAATATTGTAAATGCACAAACAGTAATTTCTCCGCATTGCAAGGTGCAATTCTGAAATTTTTTGCTTTTTCCTGCTCCTCTTAGCATGATAAAGAAGATTCAAAGAGAG
This sequence comes from Phyllobates terribilis, assembly GCF_046119375.1. Taxonomy (NCBI): domain Eukaryota; kingdom Metazoa; phylum Chordata; class Amphibia; order Anura; family Dendrobatidae; genus Phyllobates; species Phyllobates terribilis. Next base: position 108,297 of record NW_027364540.1, read on the forward strand.
TGAGATGCCAGCTCCTTTCATTCAGTCAGTAGCTTCAATCATTTCTGGACGTTTTTCAATGGCAAAAATCAATGAATATTGTAAATGCACAAACAGTAATTTCTCCGCATTGCAAGGTGCAATTCTGAAATTTTTTGCTTTTTCCTGCTCCTCTTAGCATGATAAAGAAGATTCAAAGAGAGTGAGATGCCAGCTCCTTTCATTCAGTCAGTAGCTTCAAACATTTCTGGTATATGAATAACATGATGTTTTTCAATGGCAAAAATCAATGAATTTTGTAAATGCACAAACAGCAATTTCTCCGCATTGCAAGGTGCAATTCTGAAATTTTTTGCTTTTTCCTGCTCCTCTTAGCATGATAAAGAAGATTCAAAGAGAGTGAGATGCCAGCTCCTTTCATTCAGTCAGTAGCTTCAATCATTTCTGGACGTTTTTCAATGGCAAAAATCAATGAATATTGTAAATGCACAAACAGTAATTTCTCCGCATTGCGAGGTGCAATTCTGAAATTTTTTGCTTTTTCCTGCTCCTCTTAGCATGATAAAGAAGATTCAAAGAGAGTGAGATGCCAGCTCCTTTCATTCAGTCAGTAGCTTCAATCATTTCTGGTATGTGAATAACATGATGTTTTTCAATGGCAAAAATCAATGAATATTGTAAATGCACAAACAGTAATTTCTCCGCATTGCAAGGTGCAATTCTGAAATGTTTTGCTTTTTCCTGCTCCTCTTAGCATGATAAAGAAGATTCAAAGAGATTGAGATGCCAGCTCCTTTCATTCAGTCAGTAGCTTCAAACATTTCTTGTATATGAATAACATGATGTTTTTCAATGGCAAAAATCAATGAATATTGTAAATGCACAAACAGTAATTTCTCCGCATTGCAAGGTGCAATTCTGAAATTTTTTGCTTTTTCCTGCTCCTCTTAGCATGATAAAGAAGATTCAAAGAGAGTGAGATGCCAGCTCCTTTCATTCAGTCAGTAGCTTCAAACATTTCTGGTATATGAATAACATGATGTTTTTCAATGGCAAAAATCAATGAATATTGTAAATGCACAAACAGTAATTTCTCCGCATTGCAAGGTGCAAGTCTGAAATTTTTTGCTTTTTCCTGCTCCTCTTAGCATGATAAAGAAAATTCAAAGAGAGTGAGATGCCAGCTACTTTCATTCAGTCAGTAGCTTCAATCATTTCTGGACGTTTTTCAATGGTAAAAATCAATGAATATTGTAAATGCACAAACAGTAATTTCTCCACATTGCAAGGTGCAATTCTGAAATTTTTTGCTTTTTCCTGCTCCTCTTAGCATGATAAAGAAGATTCAAAGAGAGTGAGATGCCAGCTCCTTTCATTCAGTCAGTAGCTTCAAACATTTCTGGTATATAAATAACATGATGTTTTTCAATGGCAAAAATCAATGAATATTGTAAATGCACAAACAGTAATTTCTCCGCATTGCAAGGTGCAATTCTGAAATTTTTTGCTTTTTCCTGTTCCTCTTAGCATGATAAAGAAGATTCAAAGAGAGTGAGATGCCAGCTCCTTTCATTCAGTCAGTAGCTTCAATCATTTCTGGACGTTTCTCAATGGCAAAAATCAATGAATATTGTAAATGCACAAACTGTAATTTCTCCGCATTGCAAGGTGCAATTCTGAAATTTTTTGCTTTTTCCTGCTCCTCTTAGCATGATAAAGAAGATTCAAAGAGAGTGAGATGCCAGCTCCTTTCATTCAGTTAGTAGCTTCAATCATTTCTGGACGTTTTTCAATGGCAAAAATCAATGAATATTGTAAATGCACAAACAGTAATTTCTCCGCATTGCAAGGTGCAATTCTGAAATTTTTTGCTTTTTCCTGCTCCTCTTAGCATGATAAAGAAGATTCAAAGAGAGTGAGATGCCAGCTCCTTTCATTCAGTCAGTACCTTCAATCATTTCTGGACGTTTTTCAATGGCAAAAATCAATGAATATTGTAAATGCACAAACAGTAATTTCTCCGCATTGCAAGGTGCAATTCTGAAATTTTTTGCTTTTTCCCGCTCCTCTTAGCATGATAAAGAAGATTCAAAGAGAGTGAGGTGCCAGCTCCTTTCATTCAGTCAGTAGCTTCAAACATTTCTGGTATATGAATTACATGTTTTTCAATGGCAAAAATCAATGAATATTGTAAATGCACAAACAGTAATTTCTCCGCATTGCAAGGTGCAATTCTGAAATTTTTTGCTTTTTCCTGCTCCTCTTAGCATGATAAAGAAGATTCAAAGAGAGTGAGATGCCAGCTCCTTTCATTCAGTCAGTAGCTTCAATCATTTCTGGACGTTTTTCAATGGCAAAAATCAATGAATATTGTAAATGCACAAACAGTAATTTCTCCGCATTGCAAGGTGCAATTCTGAAATTTTTTGCTTTTTCCTGCTCCTCTTAGCATGATAAAGAAGATTCAAAGAGAGTGAGATGCCAGCTCCTTTCATTCAGTCAGTAGCTTCAATCATTTCTGGACGTTTTTCAATGGCAAAAATCAATGAATATTGTAAATGCACAAAAAGTAATTTCTCCGCATTGCAAGGTGCAATTCTGAAATTTTTTGCTTTTTCCTGCTCCTCTTAGCATGATAAAGAAGATTCAAAGAGAGTGAGATGCCAGCTCCTTTCATTCAGTCAGTAGCTTCAAACATTTCTGGTATATGAATAACATGATGTTTTTCAATGGCAAAAATCAATGAATATTGTAAATGCACAAACAGTAATTTCTCCGCATTGCAAGGTGCAAGTCTGAAATTTTTTGCTTTTTCCTGCTCCTCTTAGCATGATAAAAAAGATTCAAAGAGAGTGAGATGGCAGCTACTTTCATTCAGTCAGTAGCTTCAATCATTTCTGGACGTTTTTCAATGGTAAAAATCAATGAATATTGTAAATGCACAAACAGTAATTTCTCCACATTGCAAGGTGCAATTCTGAAATTTTTTGCTTTTTCCTGCTCCTCTTAGCATGATAAAGAAGATTCAAAGAGAGTGAGATGCCAGCTCCTTTCATTCAGTCAGTAGCTTCAAACATTTCTGGTATATGAATAACATGATGTTTTTCAATGGCAAAAATCAATGAATATTGTAAATGCACAAACAGTAATTTCTCCGCATTGCAAGGTGCAATTCTGAAATTTCTTGCTTTTTCCTGCTCCTCTTAGCATGATAAAGAAGATTCAAAGAGAGTGAGATGCCAGCTCCTTTCATTCAGTCAGTAGCTTCAATCATTTCTGGTATATGAATAACATGATGTTTTTCAATGGCAAAAATCAATGAATATTGTAAATGCACAAACAGTAATTTCTCCGCATTGCAAGGTGCAATTCTGAAATTTTTTGCTTTTTCCTGCTCCTCTTAGCATGATAAAGAAGATTCAAAGAGAGTGAGATGCCAGCTCCTTTCATTCAGTCAGTAGCTTCAATCATTTCTGGACTTTTTTCAACGGCAAAAATCAATGAATATTGTAAATGCACAAACAGTAATTTCTCCGCATTGCAAGGTGCAATTCTGAAATTTTTTGCTTTTTCCTGCTCCTCTTAGCATGATAAAGAAGATTCAAAGAGAGTGAGATGCCAGCTCCTTTCATTCAGTCAGTAGCTTCAATCATTTCTGGACGTTTTTCAATGGCAAAAATCAATGAATATTGTAAATGCACAAACAGTAATTTCTCCGCATTGCAAGGTGCAATTCTGAAATTTTTTGCTTTTTCCTGCTCCTCTTAGCATGATAAAGAAGATTCAAAGAGAGTGAGATGCCAGCTCCTTTCATTCAGTCAGTAGCTTCAAACATTTCTGGTATATGAATAACATGATGTTTTTCAATGGCAAAAATCAATGAATTTTGTAAATGCACAAACAGCAATTTCTCCGCATTGCAAGGTGCAATTCTGAAATTTTTTGCTTTTTCCTGCTCCTCTTAGCATGATAAAGAAGATTCAAAGAGAGTGAGATGCCAGCTCCTTTCATTCAGTCAGTAGCTTCAATCATTTCTGGACGTTTTTCAATGGCAAAAATCAATGAATATTGTAAATGCACAAACAGTAATTTCTCCGCATTGCGAGGTGCAATTCTGAAATTTTTTGCTTTTTCCTGCTCCTCTTAGCATGATAAAGAAGATTCAAAGAGAGTGAGATGCCAGCTCCTTTCATTCAGTCAGTAGCTTCAATCATTTCTGGTATGTGAATAACATGATGTTTTTCAATGGCCAAAATCAATGAATATTGTAAATGCACAAACAGTAATTTCTCCGCATTGCAAGGTGCAATTCTGAAATGTTTTGCTTTTTCCTGCTCCTCTTAGCATGATAAAGAAGATTCAAAGAGAGTGAGATGCCAGCTCCTTTCATTCAGTCAGTAGCTTCAAACATTTCTGGTATATGAATAACATGATGTTTTTCAATGGCAAAAATCAATGAATATTGTAAATGCACAAACAGTAATTTCTCCGCATTGCAAGGTGCAAGTCTGAAATTTTTTGCTTTTTCCTGCTCCTCTTAGCATGATAAAAAAGATTCAAAGAGAGTGAGATGGCAGCTACTTTCATTCAGTCAGTAGCTTCAATCATTTCTGGACGCTTTTCAATGGTAAAAATCAATGAATATTGTAAATGCACAAACAGTAATTTCTCCACATTGCAAGGTGCAATTCTGAAATTTTTTGCTTTTTCCTGCTCCTCTTAGCATGATAAAGAAGATTCAAAGAGAGTGAGATGCCAGCTCCTTTCATTCAGTCAGTAGCTTCAAACATTTCTGGTATATGAATAACATGATGTTTTTCAATGGCAAAAATCAATGAATATTGTAAATGCACAAACAGTAATTTCTCCGCATTGCAAGGTGCAATTCTGAAATTTCTTGCTTTTTCCTGCTCCTCTTAGCATGATAAAGAAGATTCAAAGAGAGTGAGATGCCAGCTCCTTTCATTCAGTCAGTAGCTTCAATCATTTCTGGTATATGAATAACATGATGTTTTTCAATGGCAAAAATCAATGAATATTGTAAATGCACAAACAGTAATTTCTCCGCATTGCAAGGTGCAATTCTGAAATTTTTTGCTTTTTCCTGCTCCTCTTAGCATGATAAAGAAGATTCAAAGAGAGTGAGATGCCAGCTCCTTTCATTCAGTCAGTAGCTTCAATCATTTCTGGACTTTTTTCAACGGCAAAAATCAATGAATATTGTAAATGCACAAACAGTAATTTCTCCGCATTGCAAGGTGCAATTCTGAAATTTTTTGCTTTTTCCTGCTCCTCTTAGCATGATAAAGAAGATTCAAAGAGAGTGAGATGCCAGCTCCTTTCATTCAGTCAGTAGCTTCAATCATTTCTGGACGTTTTTCAATGGCAAAAATCAATGTATATTATAAATGCACAAACAGTAATTTCTCCGCATTGCAAGGTGCAATTCTGAAATTTTTTGCTTTTTCCTGCTCCTCTTAGCATGATAAAGAAGATTCAAAGAGAGTGAGATGCCAGCTCCTTTCATTCAGTCAGTAGCTTCAATCATTTCTGGACGTTTTTCAATGGCAAAAATCAATGAATATTGTAAATGCACAAACAGTAATTTCTCCGCATTGCAAGGTGCAATTCTGAAATTTTTTGCTTTTTCCTGCTCCTCTTAGCATTATAAAGAAGATTCAAAGAGAGTGAGATGCCAGCTCCTTTCATTCAGTCAGTAGCTTCAAACATTTCTGGTATATGAATAACATGATGTTTTTCAATGGCAAAAATCAATGAATTTTGTAAATGCACAAACAGCAATTTCTCCGCATTGCAAGGTGCAATTCTGAAATTTTTTGCTTTTTCCTGCTCCTCTTAGCATGATAAAGAAGATTCAAAGAGAGTGAGATGCCAGCTCCTTTCATTCAGTCAGAGGCTTCAATCATTTCTGGACGTTTTTCAATGGCAAAAATCAATGAATATTGTAAATGCACAAACAGTAATTTCTCCGCATTGCGAGGTGCAATTCTGAAATTTTTTGCTTTTTCCTGCTCCTCTTAGCATGATAAAGAAGATTCAAAGAGAGTGAGATGCCAGCTCCTTTCATTCAGTCAGTAGCTTCAATCATTTCTGGTATGTGAATAACATGATGTTTTTCAATGGCAAAAATCAATGAATATTGTAAATGCACAAACAGTAATTTCTCCGCATTGCAAGGTGCAATTCTGAAATGTTTTGCTTTTTCCTGCTCCTCTTAGCATGATAAAGAAGATTCAAAGAGAGTGAGATGCCAGCTCCTTTCATTCATTCAGTAGCTTCAATCATTTCTGGTATATGAATAACATGATGTTTTTCAATGGCAAAAATCAATGAATATTGTAAATGCACAAACAGTAATTTATTCGCATTGCAAGGTGCAATTCTGAAATTTTTTGGTTTTTCCTGCTCCTCTTAGCATGATAAAGAAGATTCAAAGAGAGTGAGATGCCAGCTCCTTTCATTCAGTCAGTAGCTTCAAACATTTCTGGTATATGAATAACATGATGTTTTTCAATGGCAAAAATCAATGAATATTGTAAATGCACAAACAGTAATTTCTCCGCATTGCAAGGTGCAATTCTGAAATTTTTTGCCTTTTCCTGCTCCTCTTAGCATGATAAAGAAGATTCAAAGAGAGTGAGATGCCAGCTCCTTTCATTCAGTCAGTAGCTTCAATCATTTCTGGACGTTTTTCAATGGCAAAAATCAATGAATATTGTAAATGCACAAACAGTAATTTCTCCGCATTGCAAGGTGCAATTCTGAAATTTTTTGCTTTTTCCTGCTCCTCTTAGCATGATAAAGAAGATTCAAAGAGAGTGAGATGCCAGCTCCTTTCATTCAGTCAGTAGCTTCAATCATTTCTGGTATATGAATAACATGATGTTTTTCAATGGCAAAAATCAATGAATATTGTAAATGCACAAACAGTAATTTCTCCGCATTGCAAGGTGCAATTCTGAAATTTTTTGCTTTTTCCTGCTCCTCTTAGCATGATAAAGAAGATTCAAAGAGAGTGAGATGCCAGCTCCTTTCATTCAGTCAGTAGCTTCAATCATTTCTGGACGTTTTTCAATGGCAAAAATCAATGAATATTGTAAATGCACAAACAGTAATTTCTCCGCATTGCAAGGTGCAATTCTGAAATTTTTTGCTTTTTCCTGCTCCTCTTAGCATGATAAAGAAGATTCAAAGAGAGTGACATGCCAGCTCCTTTCATTCAGTCAGTAGCTTCAAACATTTCTGGTATATGAATAACATGATGTTTTTCAATGGCAAAAATCAATGAATATTGTAAATGCACAAACAGTAATTTCTCCGCATTGCAAGGTGCAATTCTGAAATTTTTTGCTTTTTCCTGCTCCTCTTAGCATGATAAAGAAGATTCAAAGAGAGTGAGATGCCAGCTCCTTTCATTCAGTCAGTAGCTTCAATCATTTCTGGACGTTTTTCAATGGCAAAAATCAATGAATATTGTAAATGCACAAACAGTAATTTCTCCGCATTGCAAGGTGCAATTCTGAAATTTTTTGCTTTTTCCTGCTCCTCTTAGCATGATAAAGAAGATTCAAAGAGAGTGAGATGCCAGCTCCTTTCATTCACTCAGTAGCTTCAATCATTTTTGGTATATGAATAACATGATGTTTTTCAATGGCAAAAATCAATGAATATTGTAAATGCACAAACAGTAATTTCTCCGCATTGCAAGGTGCAATTCTGAAATTTTTTGCTTTTTCCTGCTCCTCTTAGCATGATAAAGAAGATTCAAAGAGAGTGAGATGCCAGCTCCTTTCATTCAGTCAGTAGCTTCAATCATTTCTGGACGTTTTTCAACGGCAAAAATCAATGAATATTGTAAATGCACAAACAGTAATTTCTCCGCATTGCAAGGTGCAATTCTGAAATTTTTTGCTTTTTCCTGCTCCTCTTAGCATGATAAAGAAGATTCAAAGAGAGTGAGATGCCAGCTCCTTTCATTCAGTCGGTAGGTTCAATCATTTCTGGACGTTTTTCAATGGCAAAAATCAATGAATATTGTAAATGCACAAACAGTAATTTCTCCGCATTGCAAGGTGCAATTCTGAAATTTTTTGCTTTTTCCTGCTCCTCTTAGCATGATAAAGAAGATTCAAAGAGAGTGAGATGCCAGCTCCTTTCATTCAGTCAGTAGCTTCAATCATTTCTGGACGTTTTTCAATGGCAAAAATCAATGAATATTGTAAATGCACAAACAGTAATTTCTCCGCATTGCAAGGTGCAATTCTGAAATTTTTTGCTTTTTCCTGCTCCTCTTAGCATGATAAAGAAGATTCAAAGAGAGTGAGATGCCAGCTCCTTTCATTCAGTCAGTAGCTTCAATCATTTCTGGACGTTTTTCAATGGCAAAAATCAATGTATATTGTAAATGCACAAACAGTAATTTCTCCGCATTGCAAGGTGCAATTCTGAAATTTTTTGCTTTTTCCTGCTCCTCTTAGCATGATAAAGAAGATTCAAAGAGAGTGAGATGCCAGCTCCTTTCATTCAGTCAGTAGCTTCAATCATTTCTGGACATTTTTCAATGGCAAAAATCAATGTATATTGTAAATGCACAAACAGTAATTTCTCCGCATTGCAAGGTGCAATTCTGAAATTTTTTGCTTTTTCCTGCTCCTCTTAGCATGATAAAGAAGATTCAAAGAGAGTGAGATGCCAGCTCCTTTCATTCAGTCAGTAGCTTCAATCATTTCTGGACGTTTTTCAATGGCAAAAATCAATGAATATTGTAAATGCACAAACAGTAATTTCTCCGCATTGCAAGGTGCAATTCTGAAATTTATTGCTTTTTCCTGCTCCTCTTAGCATGATAAAGAAGATTCAAAGAGAGTGAGATGCCAGCTCCTTTCATTCAGTCAGTAGCTTCAAACATTTCTGGTATATGAATAACATGATGTTTTTCAATGGCAAAAATCAATGAATTTTGTAAATGCACAAACAGCAATTTCTCCGCATTGCAAGGTGCAATTCTGAAATTTTTTGCTTTTTCCTGCTCCTCTTAGCATGATAAAGAAGATTCAAAGAGAGTGAGATGCCAGCTCCTTTCATTCAGTCAGTAGCTTCAATCATTTCTGGACGTTTTTCAATGGCAAAAATCAATGAATATTGTAAATGCACAAACAGTAATTTCTCCGCATTGCGAGGTGCAATTCTGAAATTTTTTGCTTTTTCCTGCTCCTCTTAGCATGATAAAGAAGATTCAAAGAGAGTGAGATGCCAGCTCCTTTCATTCAGTCAGTAGCTTCAATCATTTCTGGTATATGAATAACATGATGTTTTTCAATGGCAAAAATCAATGAATATTGTAAATGCACAAACAGTAATTTCTCCGCATTTCAAGGTGCAATTCTGAAATTTTTTGCTTTTTCCTGCTCCTCTTAGCATGATAAAGAAGATTCAAAGAGAGTGAGATGCCAGCTCCTTTCATTCAGTCAGTAGCTTCAATCATTTCTGGTATATGAATAACATGATGTTTTTCAATGGCAAAAATCAATGAATATTGTAAATGCACAAACAGTAATTTATTCGCATTGCAAGGTGCAATTCTGAAATTTTTTGCTTTTTCCTGCTCCTCTTAGCATGATAAAGAAGATTCAAAGAGAGTGAGATGCCAGCTCCTTTCATTCAGTCAGTAGCTTCAAACATTTCTGGTATATGAATAACATGATGTTTTTCAATGGCAAAAATCAATGAATATTGTAAATGCACAAACAGTAATTTCTCCGCATTGCAAGGTGCAATTCTGAAATTTTTTGCCTTTTCCTGCTCCTCTTAGCATGATAAAGAAGATTCAAAGAGAGTGAGATGCCAGCTCCTTTCATTCAGTCAGTAGCTTCAATCATTTCTGGACGTTTTTCAATGGCAAAAATCAATGAATATTGTAAATGCACAAACAGTAATTTCTCCGCATTGCAAGGTGCAATTCTGAAATTTTTTGCTTTTTCCTGCTCCTCTTAGCATGATAAAGAAGATTCAAAGAGAGTGAGATGCCAGCTCCTTTCATTCAGTCAGTAGCTTCAAACATTTCTGGTATATGAATAACATGATGTTTTTCAATGGCAAAAATCAATGAATATTGTAAATGCACAAACAGTAATTTCTCCGCATTGCAAGGTGCAATTCTGAAATTTTTTGCTTTTTCCTGCTCCTCTTAGCATGATAAAGAAGATTCAAAGAGAGTGAGATGCCAGCTCCTTTCATTCAGTCAGTAGCTTCAATCATTTCTGGACGTTTTTCAATGGCAAAAATCAATGAATATTGTAAATGCACAAACAGTAATTTCTCCGCATTGCAAGGTGCAATTCTGAAATTTTTTGCTTTTTCCTGCTCCTCTTAGCATGATAAAGAAGATTCAAAGAGAGTGAGATGCCAGCTCCTTTCATTCAGTCAGTAGCTTCAATCATTTCTGGTATATGAATAACATGATGTTTTTCAATGGCAAAAATCAATGAATATTGTAAATGCACAAACAGTAATTTCTCCGCATTGCAAGGTGCAATTCTGAAATTTTTTGCTTTTTCCTGCTCCTCTTAGCATGATAAAGAAGATTCAAAGAGAGTGAGATGCCAGCTCCTTTCATTCAGTCAGTAGCTTCAATCATTTCTGGACGTTTTTCAATGGCAAAAATCAATGAATATTGTAAATGCACAAACAGTAATTTCTCCGCATTGCAAGGTGCAATTCTGAAATTTTTTGCTTTTTCCTGCTCCTTTTAGCATGATAAAGAAGATTCAAAGAGAGTGACATGCCAGCTCCTTTCATTCAGTCAGTAGCTTCAAACATTTCTGGTATATGAATAACATGATGTTTTTCAATGGCAAAAATCAATGAATATTGTAAATGCACAAACAGTAATTTCTCCGCATTGCAAGGAGCAATTCTGAAATTTTTTGCATTTTCCTGCTCCTCTTAGCATGATAAAGAAGATTCAAAGAGAGTGAGATGCCAGCTCCTTTCATTCAGTCAGTAGCTTCAATCATTTCTGGACGTTTTTCAATGGCAAAAATCAATGAATATTGTAAATGCACAAACAGTAATTTCTCCGCATTGCAAGGTGCAATTCTGAAATTTTTTGCTTTTTCCTGCTCCTCTTAGCATGATAAAGAAGATTCAAAGAGAGTGAGATGCCAGCTCCTTTCATTCAGTCAGAAGCTTCAAACATTTCTGGACGTTTTTCAATGGCAAAAATCAATGAATATTGTAAATGCACAAACAGTAATTTCTCCGCATTGCAAGGTGCAATTCTGAAATTTTTTGCTTTTTCCTGCTCCTCTTAGCATGATAAAGAAGATTCAAAGAGAGTGAGATGCCAGCTCCTTTCATTCAGTCAGTAGCTTCAATCATTTCTGGTATATGAATAACATGATGTTTAACAATGGCAAAAATCAATGAATATTGTAAATGCACAAACAGTAATTTCTCCGCATTGCAAGGTGCAATTCTGAAATTTTTTGCTTTTTCCTGCTCCTCTTAGCATGATAAAGAAGATTCAAAGAGAGTGAGATGCCAGCTCCTTTCATTCAGTCAGTAGCTTCAATCATTTCTGGATGTTTTTCAATGGCAAAAATCAATGAATATTGTAAATGCACAAACAGTAATTTCTCCGCATTGCAAGGTGCAATTCTGAAATTTTTTGCTTTTTCCTGCTCCTCTTAGCATGATAAAGAAGATTCAAAGAGAGTGAGATGCCAGCTCCTTTCATTCAGTCAGTAGCTTCAATCATTTCTGGACGTTTTTCAACGGCAAAAATCAATGAATATTGCAAATGCACAAACAGTAATTTCTCCGCATTGCAAGGTGCAATTCTGAAATTTTTTGCTTTTTCCTGCTCCTCTTAGCATGATAAAGAAGATTCAAAGAGAGTGAGATGCCAGCTCCTTTCATTCAGTCAGTAGCTTCAATCATTTCTGGACGTTTTTCAATGGCAAAAATCAATGAATATTGTAAATGCACAAACAGTAATTTCTCCGCATTGCAAGGTGCAATTCTGAAATTTTTTGCTTTTTCCTGCTCCTCTTAGCATGATAAAGAAGATTCAAACAGAGTGAGATGCCAGCTCCTTTCATTCAGTCAGTAGCTTCAATCATTTCTGGACGTTTTTCAATGGCAAAAATCAATGAATATTGTAAATGCACAAACAGTAATTTCTCCGTATTGCAAGGTGCAATTCTGAAATTTTTTGCTTTTTCCTGCTCCTCTTAGCATGATAAAGAAGATTCAAAGAGAGTGAGATGCCAGCTCCTTTCATTCAGTCAGTAGCTTCAATCATTTCTGGACGTTTTTCAATGGCAAAAATCAATGAATATTGTAAATGCACAAGCAGTAATTTCTCCGCATTGCAAGGTGCAATTCTGAAATTTTTTGCTTTTTCCTGCTCCTCTTAGCATGATAAAGAAGATTCAAAGAGACTGAGATGCCAGCTCCTTTCATTCAGTCAGTAGCTTCAATCATTTCTGGACGTTTTTCAATGGCAAAAATCAATGAATATTGTAAATGCACAAACAGTAATTTCTCCGCATTGCAAGGTGCAATTCTGAAATTTTTTACTTTTTCCTGCTCATCTTAGCATGAAAAAGAAGATTCAAAGAGAGTGAGATGCCAGCTCCTTTCATTCAGTCAGTAGCTTCAATCATTTCTGGTATATGAATAACATGATGTTTTTCAATGGCAAAAATCAATGAATATTGTAAATGCACAAACAGTAATTTCTCCGCATTGCAAGGTGCAATTCTGAAATTTTTTGCTTTTTCCTGCTCCTCTTAGCATGATAAAGAAGATTCAAAGATAGTGAGATGCCAGCTCCTTTCATTCAGTCAGTAGCTTCAATCATTTCTGGACGTTTTTCAATGGCAAAAATCAATGAATATTGTAAATGCACAAACAGTAATTTCTCCGCATTGCAAGGTGCAATTCTGAAATTTTTTGCTTTTTCCTGCTCCTCTTAGCATGATAAAGAAGATTCAAAGAGAGTGAGATGCCAGCTCCTTTCATTCAGTCAGTAGCTTCAATCATTTCTGGTATATGAATAACATGATGTTTTTCAATGGCAAAAATCAATGAATATTGTAAATGCACAAACAGTAATTTCTCCGCATTGCAAGGTGCAATTCTGAAATTTTTTGCTTTTTCCTGCTCCTCTTAGCATGATAAAGAAGATTCAAAGAGAGTGAGATGCCAGCTCCTTTCATTCAGTCAGTAGCTTCAAACATTTCTGGACGTTTTTCAATGGCAAAAATCAATGAATATTGTAAATGCACAAACAGTAATTTCTCCGCATTGCAAGGTGCAATTCTGAAATTTTTTGCTTTTTCCTGCTCCTCTTAGCATGATAAAGAAGATTCAAAGAGAGTGAGATGCCAGCTCCTTTCATTCAGTCAGTAGCTTCAATCATTTCTGGTATATGAATAACATGATGTTTAACAATGGCAAAAATCAATGAATATTGTAAATGCACAAACAGTAATTTCTCCGCATTGCAAGGTGCAATTCTGAAATTTTTTGCTTTTTCCTGCTCCTCTTAGCATGATAAAGAAGATTCAAAGAGAGTGAGATGCCAGCTCCTTTCATTCAGTCAGTAGCTTCAATCATTTCTGGATGTTTTTCAATGGCAAAAATCAATGAATATTGTAAATGCACAAACAGTAATTTCTCCGCATTGCAAGGTGCAATTCTGAAATTTTTTGCTTTTTCCTGCTCCTCTTAGCATGATAAAGAAGATTCAAAGAGAGTGAGATGCCAGCTCCTTTCATTCAGTCAGTAGCTTCAATCATTTCTGGACGTTTTTCAACGGCAAAAATCAATGAATATTGTAAATGCACAAACAGTAATTTCTCCGCATTGCAAGGTGCAATTCTGAAATTTTTTGCTTTTTCCTGCTCCTCTTAGCATGATAAAGAAGATTCAAAGAGAGTGAGATGCCAGCTCCTTTCATTCAGTCAGTAGCTTCAATCATTTCTGGACGTTTTTCAATGGCAAAAATCAATGAATATTGTAAATGCACAAACAGTAATTTCTCCGCATTGCAAGGTGAAATTCTGAAATTTTTTACTTTTTCCTGCTCCTCTTAGCATGATAAAGAAGATTCAAAGAGAGTGAGATGCCAGCTCCTTTCATTCAGTCAGTAGCTTCAATCATTTCTGGACGTTTTTCAATGGCAAAAATCAATGAATATTGTAAATGCACAAACAGTAATTTCTCCGTATTGCAAGGTGCAATTCTGAAATTTTTTGCTTTTTCCTGCTCCTCTTAGCATGATAAAGAAGATTCAAAGAGAGTGAGATGCCAGCTCCTTTCATTCAGTCAGTAGCTTCAATCATTTCTGGACGTTTTTCAATGGCAAAAATCAATGAATATTGTAAATGCACAAGCAGTAATTTCTCCGCATTGCAAGGTGCAATTCTGAAATTTTTTACTTTTTCCTGCTCCTCTTAGCATGAAAAAGAAGATTCAAAGAGAGTGAGATGCCAGCTCCTTTCATTCAGTCAGTAGCTTCAATCATTTCTGGTATATGAATAACATGATGTTTTCAATGGCAAAAATCAATGAATATTGTAAATGCACAAACAGTAATTTCTCCGCATTGCAAGGTGCAATTCTGAATTTTTTTGCTTTTTCCTGCTCCTCTTAGCATGATAAAGAAGATTCAAAGAGAGTGAGATGCCAGCTCCTTTCATTCAGTCAGTAGCTTCAATCATTTCTGGACGTTTTTCAATGGCAAAAATCAATGAATATTGTAAATGCACAAACAGTAATTTCTCCGCATTGCAAGGTGCAATTCTGAAATTTTTTGCTTTTTCCTGCTCCTCTTAGCATGATAAAGAAGATTCAAAGAGAGTGAGATGCCAGCTCCTTTCATTCAGTCAGTAGCTTCAATCATTTCTGGTATATGAATAACATGATGTTTTTCAATGGCAAAAATCAATGAATATTGTAAATGCACAAACAGTAATTTCTCCGCATTGCAAGGTGCAATTCTGAAATTTTTTGCTTTTTCCTGCTCCTCTTAGCATGATAAAGAAGATTCAAAGAGAGTGAGATGCCAGCTCCTTTCATTCAGTCAGTAGCTTCAAACATTTCTGGACGTTTTTCAATGGCAAAAATCAATGAATATTGTAAATGCACAAACAGTAATTTCTCCGCATTGCAAGGTGCAATTCTGAAATTTTTTGCTTTTTCCTGCTCCTCTTAGCATGATAAAGAAGATTCAAAGAGAGTGAGATGCCAGCTCCTTTCATTCAGTCAGTAGCTTCAATCATTTCTGGTATATGAATAACATGATGTTTAACAATGGCAAAAATCAATGAATATTGTAAATGCACAAACAGTAATTTCTCCGCATTGCAAGGTGCAATTCTGAAATTTTTTGCTTTTTCCTGCTCCTCTTAGCATGATAAAGAAGATTCAAAGAGAGTGAGATGCCAGCTCCTTTCATTCAGTCAGTAGCTTCAATCATTTCTGGATGTTTTTCAATGGCAAAAATCAATGAATATTGTAAATGCACAAACAGTAATTTCTCCGCATTGCAAGGTGCAATTCTGAAATTTTTTGCTTTTTCCTGCTCCTCTTAGCATGATAAAGAAGATTCAAAGAGAGTGAGATGCCAGCTCCTTTCATTCAGTCAGTAGCTTCAATCATTTCTGGTATATGAATAACATGATGTTTAACAATGGCAAAAATCAATGAATATTGTAAATGCACAAACAGTAATTTCTCCGCATTGCAAGGTGCAATTCTGAAATTTTTTGCTTTTTCCTGCTCCTCTTAGCATGATAAAGAAGATTCAAAGAGAGTGAGATGCCAGCTCCTTTCATTCAGTCAGTAGCTTCAATCATTTCTGGATGTTTTTCAATGGCAAAAATCAATGAATATTGTAAATGCACAAACAGTAATTTCTCCGCATTGCAAGGTGCAATTCTGAAATTTTTTGCTTTTTCCTGCTCCTCTTAGCATGATAAAGAAGATTCAAAGAGAGTGAGATGCCAGCTCCTTTCATTCAGTCAGTAGCTTCAATCATTTCTGGACGTTTTTCAACGGCAAAAATCAATGAATATTGTAAATGCACAAACAGTAATTTCTCCGCATTGCAAGGTGCAATTCTGAAATTTTTTGCTTTTTCCTGCTCCTCTTAGCATGATAAAGAAGATTCAAAGAGAGTGAGATGCCAGCTCCTTTCATTCAGTCAGTAGCTTCAATCATTTCTGGACGTTTTTCAATGGCAAAAATCAATGAATATTGTAAATGCACAAACAGTAATTTCTCCGCATTGCAAGGTGCAATTCTGAAATTTTTTACTTTTTCCTGCTCCTCTTAGCATGATAAAGAAGATTCAAAGAGAGTGAGATGCCAGCTCCTTTCATTCAGTCAGTAGCTTCAATCATTTCTGGACGTTTTTCAATGGCAAAAATCAATGAATATTGTAAATGCACAAACAGTAATTTCTCCGTATTGCAAGGTGCAATTCTGAAATTTTTTGCTTTTTCCTGCTCCTCTTAGCATGATAAAGAAGATTCAAAGAGAGTGAGATGCCAGCTCCTTTCATTCAGTCAGTAGCTTCAATCATTTCTGGACGTTTTTCAATGGCAAAAATCAATGAATATTGTAAATGCACAAGCAGTAATTTCTCCGCATTGCAAGGTGCAATTCTGAAATTTTTTACTTTTTCCTGCTCCTCTTAGCATGAAAAAGAAGATTCAAAGAGAGTGAGATGCCAGCTCCTTTCATTCAGTCAGTAGCTTCAATCATTTCTGGTATATGAATAACATGATGTTTTCAATGGCAAAAATCAATGAATATTGTAAATGCACAAACAGTAATTTCTCCGCATTGCAAGGTGCAATTCTGAATTTTTTTGCTTTTTCCTGCTCCTCTTAGCATGATAAAGAAGATGCAAAGAGAGTGAGATGCCAGCTCCTTTCATTCAGTCAGTAGCTTCAATCATTTCTGGACGTTTTTCAATGGCAAAAATCAATGAATATTGTAAATGCACAAACAGTAATTTCTCCGCATTGCAAGGTGCAATTCTGAAATTTTTTGCTTTTTCCTGCTCCTCTTAGCATGATAAAGAAGATTCAAAGAGAGTGAGATGCCAGCTCCTTTCATTCAGTCAGTAGCTTCAATCATTTCTGGTATATGAATAACATGATGTTTTTCAATGGCAAAAATCAATGAATATTGTAAATGCACAAACAGTAATTTCTCCGCATTGCAAGGTGCAATTCTGAAATTTTTTGCTTTTTCCTGCTCCTCTTAGCATGATAAAGAAGATTCAAAGAGAGTGAGATGCCAGCTCCTTTCATTCAGTCAGTAGCTTCAATCATTTCTGGTATATGAATAACATGATGTTTTTCAATGGCAAAAATCAATGAATATTGTAAATGCACAAACAGTAATTTCTCCGCATTGCAAGGTGCAATTCTGAAATTTTTTGCCTTTTCCTGCTCCTCTTAGCATGATAAAGAAGATTCAAAGAGAGTGAGATGCCAGCTCCTTTCATTCAGTCAGTAGCTTCAATCATTTCTGGACGTTTTTCAATGGCAAAAATCAATGAATATTGTAAATGCACAAGCAGTAATTTCTCCGCATTGCAAGGTGCAATTCTGAAATTTTTTGCTTTTTCCTGCTCCTCTTAGCATGATAAAGAAGATTCAAAGAGACTGAGATGCCAGCTCCTTTCATTCAGTCAGTAGCTTCAATCATTTCTGGACGTTTTTCAATGGCAAAAATCAATGAATATTGTAAATGCACAAACAGTAATTTCTCCGCATTGCAAGGTGCAATTCTGAAATTTTTTACTTTTTCCTGCTCATCTTAGCATGAAAAAGAAGATTCAAAGAGAGTGAGATGCCAGCTCCTTTCATTCAGTCAGTAGCTTCAATCATTTCTGGTATATGAATAACATGATGTTTTTCAATGGCAAAAATCAATGAATATTGTAAATGCACAAACAGTAATTTCTCCGCATTGCAAGGTGCAATTCTGAAATTTTTTGCTTTTTCCTGCTCCTCTTAGCATGATAAAGAAGATTCAAAGAGAGTGAGATGCCAGCTCCTTTCATTCAGTCAGTAGCTTCAATCATTTCTGGACATTTTTCAATGGCAAAAATCAATGAATATTGTAAATGCACAAACAGTAATTTCTCCGCATTGCAAGGTGCAATTCTGAAATTTTTTGCTTTTTCCTGCTCCTCTTAGCATGATAATGAAGATTCAAAGAGAGTGAGATGCCAGCTCCTTTCATTCAGTCAGTAGCTTCAATCATTTCTGGTATATGAATAACATGATGTTTTTCAATGGCAAAAATCAATGAATATTGTAAATGCACAAACAGTAATTTCTCCGCATTGCAAGGTGCAATTCTGAAATTTTTTGCTTTTTCCTGCTCCTCTTAGCATGATAAAGAAGATTCAAAGAGAGTGAGATGCCAGCTCCTTTCATTCAGTCAGTAGCTTCAAACATTTCTGGACGTTTTTCAATGGCAAAAATCAATGAATATTGTAAATGCACAAACAGTAATTTCTCCGCATTGCAAGGTGCAATTCTGAAATTTTTTGCTTTTTCCTGCTCCTCTTAGCATGATAAAGAAGATTCAAAGAGAGTGAGATGCCAGCTCCTTTCATTCAGTCAGTAGCTTCAATCATTTCTGGTATATGAATAACATGATGTTTAACAATGGCAAAAATCAATGAATATTGTAAATGCACAAACAGTAATTTCTCCGCATTGCAAGGTGCAATTCTGAAATTTTTTGCTTTTTCCTGCTCCTCTTAGCATGATAAAGAAGATTCAAAGAGAGTGAGATGCCAGCTCCTTTCATTCAGTCAGTAGCTTCAATCATTTCTGGATGTTTTTCAATGGCAAAAATCAATGAATATTGTAAATGCACAAACAGTAATTTCTCCGCATTGCAAGGTGCAATTCTGAAATTTTTTGCTTTTTCCTGCTCCTCTTAGCATGATAAAGAAGATTCAAAGAGAGTGAGATGCCAGCTCCTTTCATTCAGTCAGTAGCTTCAATCATTTCTGGACGTTTTTCAACGGCAAAAATCAATGAATATTGTAAATGCACAAACAGTAATTTCTCCGCATTGCAAGGTGCAATTCTGAAATTTTTTGCTTTTTCCTGCTCCTCTTAGCATGATAAAGAAGATTCAAAGAGAGTGAGATGCCAGCTCCTTTCATTCAGTCAGTAGCTTCAATCATTTCTGGACGTTTTTCAATGGCAAAAATCAATGAATATTGTAAATGCACAAACAGTAATTTCTCCGCATTGCAAGGTGCAATTCTGAAATTTTTTGCTTTTTCCTGCTCCTCTTAGCATGATAAAGAAGATTCAAAGAGAGTGAGATGCCAGCTCCTTTCATTCAGTCAGTAGCTTCAATCATTTCTGGACGTTTTTCAATGGCAAAAATCAATGAATATTGTAAATGCACAAACAGTAATTTCTCCGTATTGCAAGGTGCAATTCTGAAATTTTTTGCTTTTTCCTGCTCCTCTTAGCATGATAAAGAAGATTCAAAGAGAGTGAGATGCCAGCTCCTTTCATTCAGTCAGTAGCTTCAATCATTTCTGGACGTTTTTCAATGGCAAAAATCAATGAATATTGTAAATGCACAAGCAGTAATTTCTCCGCATTGCAAGGTGCAATTCTGAAATTTTTTACTTTTTCCTGCTCCTCTTAGCATGAAAAAGAAGATTCAAAGAGAGTGAGATGCCAGCTCCTTTCATTCAGTCAGTAGCTTCAATCATTTCTGGTATATGAATAACATGATGTTTTCAATGGCAAAAATCAATGAATATTGTAAATGCACAAACAGTAATTTCTCCGCATTGCAAGGTGCAATTCTGAATTTTTTTGCTTTTTCCTGCTCCTCTTAGCATGATAAAGAAGATTCAAAGAGAGTGAGATGCCAGCTCCTTTCATTCAGTCAGTAGCTTCAATCATTTCTGGACGTTTTTCAATGGCAAAAATCAATGAATATTGTAAATGCACAAACAGTAATTTCTCCGCATTGCAAGGTGCAATTCTGAAAGGTGCAATTCTGAAATTTTTTACTTTTTCCTGCTCCTCTTAGCATGATAAAGAAGATTCAAAGAGAGTGAGATGCCAGCTCCTTTCATTCAGTCAGTAGCTTCAATCATTTCTGGTATATGAATAACATGATGTTTTTCAATCGCAAAAATCAATGAATATTGTAAGTGCACAAACAGTAATTTCTCCGCATTGCAAGGTGCAATTCTGAAATGTTTTGCTTTTTCCTGCTCCTCTTAGCATGATAAAGAAGATTCAAAGAGAGTGAGATGCCAGCTCCTTTCATTCAGTCAGTAGCTTCAATCATTTCTGGACGTTTTTCAATGGCAAAAATCAATGAATATTGTAAATGCACAAACAGTAATTTCTCCGCATTGCAAGGTGCAATTCTGAAATTTTTTGCTTTTTCCTGCTCCTCTTAGCATGACAAAGAAGATTCAAAGAGAGTGAGATGCCAGATCCTTTCCTTCAGTCAGTAGCTTCAATCATTTCTGGTATATGAATAACATGATGTTTTTCAATGGCAAAAATCAATGAATTTTGTAAATGCAAAAACAGTAATTTCTCCGCATTGCAAGGCGCAATTCTGAAATTTTTTGCTTTTTCCTGCTCCTCTTAGCATGATAAAGAAGATTCAAAGAGAGTGAGATGCCAGCTCCTTTCATTCAGTCAGTAGCTTCAATCATTTCTGGACATTTTTCAATGGCAAAAATCAATGAATATTGTAAATGCACAAACAGTAATTTCTCCGCATTGCAAGGTGCAATTCTGAAATTTTTTGCTTTTTCCTGCTCCTCTTAGCATGATAAAGAAGATTCAAAGAGAGTGAGATGCCAGCTCCTTTCATTCAGTCAGTAGCTTCAATCATTTCTGGACGTTTTTCAATGGCAAAAATCAATGAATATTGTAAATGCACAAACAGTAATTTCTCCGCATTGCAAGGTGCAATTCTGAAATTTTTTGCTTTTTCCTGCTCCTCTTAGCATGATAAAGAAGATTCAAAGAGAGTGAGATGCCAGCTCCTTTCATTCAGTCAGTAGCTTCAATCATTTCTGGACGTTTTTCAATGGCAAAAATCAATGAATATTGTAAATGCACAAACTGCAATTTCTCCGCATTGCAAGGTGCAATTCTGAAATTTTTTGCTTTTTCCTGCTCCTCTTAGCATGATAAAGAAGATTCAAAGAGAGTGAGATGCCAGCTCCTTTCATTCAGTCAGTAGCTTCAATCATTTCTGGTATATGAATAACATGATGTTTTTCAATGGCAAAAATCAATGAATATTGTAAATGCACAAACAGTAATTTCTCCGCATTGCAAGGTGCAATTCTGAAATTTTTTGCTTTTTCCTGCTCCTCTTAGCATGATAAAGAAGATTCAAAGAGAGTGAGATGCCAGCTCCTTTCATTCAGTCAGTAGCTTCAATCATTTCTGGACGTTTTTCAATGGCAAAAATCATTGAATATTGTAAATGCACAAACAGTAATTTCTCCGCATTGCAAGGTGCAATTCTGAAATTTTTTACTTTTTCCTGCTCCTCTTAGCATGATAAAGAAGATTCAAAGAGAGTGAGATGCCAGCTCCTTTCATTCAGTCAGTAGCTTCAATCATTTCTGGTATATGAATAACATGATGTTTTTCAATCGCAAAAATCAATGAATATTGTAAGTGCACAAACAGTAATTTCTCCGCATTGCAAGGTGCAATTCTGAAATGTTTTGCTTTTTCCTGCTCCTCTTAGCATGATAAAGAAGATTCAAAGAGAGTGAGATGCCAGCTCCTTTCATTCAGTCAGTAGCTTCAATCATTTCTGGACGTTTTTCAATGGCAAAAATCAATGAATATTGTAAATGCACAAACAGTAATTTCTCCGCATTGCAAGGTGAAATTCTGAAATTTTTTGCTTTTTCCTGCTCCTCTTAGCATGACAAAGAAGATTCAAAGAGAGTGAGATGCCAGATCCTTTCCTTCAGTCAGTAGCTTCAATCATTTCTGGTATATGAATAACATGATGTTTTTCAATGGCAAAAATCAATGAATTTTGTAAATGCAAAAACAGTAATTTCTCCGCATTGCAAGGCGCAATTCTGAAATTTTTTGCTTTTTCCTGCTCCTCTTAGCATGATAAAGAAGATTCAAAGAGAGTGAGATGCCAGCTCCTTTCATTCAGTCAGTAGCTTCAATCATTTCTGGACATTTTTCAATGGCAAAAATCAATGAATATTGTAAATGCACAAACAGTAATTTCTCCGCATTGCAAGGTGCAATTCTGAAATTTTTTGCTTTTTCCTGCTCCTCTTAGCATGATAACGAAGATTCAAAGAGAGTGAGATGCCAGCTCCTTTCATTCAGTCAGTAGCTTCAATCATTTCTGGACGTTTTTCAATGGCAAAAATCAATGAATATTGTAAATGCACAAACAGTAATTTCTCCGCATTGCAAGGTGCAATTCTGAAATTTTTTGCTTTTTCCTGCTCCTCTTAGCATGATAAAGAAGATTCAAAGAGAGTGAGATGCCAGCTCCTTTCATTCACTCAGTAGCTTCAATCATTTTTGGTATATGAATAACATGATGTTTTTCAATGGCAAAAATCAATGAATATTGTAAATGCACAAACAGTAATTTCTCCGCATTGCAAGGTGCAATTCTGAAATTTTTTGCTTTTTCCTGCTCCTCTTAGCATGATAAAGAAGATTCAAAGAGAGTGAGATGCCAGCTCCTTTCATTCAGTCAGTAGCTTCAATCATTTCTGGACGTTTTTCAACGGCAAAAATCAATGAATATTGTAAATGCACAAACAGTAATTTCTCCGCATTGCAAGGTGCAATTCTGAAATTTTTTGCTTTTTCCTGCTCCTCTTAGCATGATAAAGAAGATTCAAAGAGAGTGAGATGCCAGCTCCTTTCATTCAGTCGGTAGGTTCAATCATTTCTGGACGTTTTTCAATGGCAAAAATCAATGAATATTGTAAATGCACAAACAGTAATTTCTCCGCATTGCAAGGTGCAATTCTGAAATTTTTTGCTTTTTCCTGCTCCTCTTAGCATGATAAAGAAGATTCAAAGAGAGTGAGATGCCAGCTCCTTTCATTCAGTCAGTAGCTTCAATCATTTCTGGACGTTTTTCAATGGCAAAAATCAATGAATATTGTAAATGCACAAACAGTAATTTCTCCGCATTGCAAGGTGCAATTCTGAAATTTTTTGCTTTTTCCTGCTCCTCTTAGCATGATAAAGAAGATTCAAAGAGAGTGAGATGCCAGCTCCTTTCATTCAGTCAGTAGCTTCAATCATTTCTGGACGTTTTTCAATGGCAAAAATCAATGTATATTGTAAATGCACAAACAGTAATTTCTCCGCATTGCAAGGTGCAATTCTGAAATTTTTTGCTTTTTCCTGCTCCTCTTAGCATGATAAAGAAGATTCAAAGAGAGTGAGATGCCAGCTCCTTTCATTCAGTCAGTAGCTTCAATCATTTCTGGACATTTTTCAATGGCAAAAATCAATGTATATTGTAAATGCACAAACAGTAATTTCTCCGCATTGCAAGGTGCAATTCTGAAATTTTTTGCTTTTTCCTGCTCCTCTTAGCATGATAAAGAAGATTCAAAGAGAGTGAGATGCCAGCTCCTTTCATTCAGTCAGTAGCTTCAATCATTTCTGGACGTTTTTCAATGGCAAAAATCAATGAATATTGTAAATGCACAAACAGTAATTTCTCCGCATTGCAAGGTGCAATTCTGAAATTTTTTGCTTTTTCCTGCTCCTCTTAGCATGATAAAGAAGATTCAAAGAGAGTGAGATGCCAGCTCCTTTCATTCAGTCAGTAGCTTCAATCATCTCTGGTATATGAATAACATGATGTTTTTCAATGGCAAAAATCAATGAATATTGTAAATGCACAAACAGTAATTTCTCCGCATTTCAAGGTGCAATTCTGAAATTTTTTGCTTTTTCCTGCTCCTCTTAGCATGATAAAGAAGATTCAAAGAGAGTGAGATGCCAGCTCCTTTCATTCAGTCAGTAGCTTCAATCATTTCTGGTATATGAATAACATGATGTTTTTCAATGGCAAAAATCAATGAATATTGTAAATGCACAAACAGTAATTTATTCGCATTGCAAGGTGCAATTCTGAAATTTTTTGCTTTTTCCTGCTCCTCTTAGCATGATAAAGAAGATTCAAAGAGAGTGAGATGCCAGCTCCTTTCATTCAGTCAGTAGCTTCAAACATTTCTGGTATATGAATAACATGATGTTTTTCAATGGCAAAAATCAATGAATATTGTAAATGCACAAACAGTAATTTCTCCGCATTGCAAGGTGCAATTCTGAAATTTTTTGCCTTTTCCTGCTCCTCTTAGCATGATAAAGAAGATTCAAAGAGAGTGAGATGCCAGCTCCTTTCATTCAGTCAGTAGCTTCAATCATTTCTGGACGTTTTTCAATGGCAAAAATCAATGAATATTGTAAATGCACAAACAGTAATTTCTCCGCATTGCAAGGTGCAATTCTGAAATTTTTTGCTTTTTCCTGCTCCTCTTAGCATGATAAAGAAGATTCAAAGAGAGTGAGATGCCAGCTCCTTTCATTCAGTCAGTAGCTTCAAACATTTCTGGTATATGAATAACATGATGTTTTTCAATGGCAAAAATCAATGAATATTGTAAATGCACAAACAGTAATTTCTCCGCATTGCAAGGTGCAATTCTGAAATTTTTTGCTTTTTCCTGCTCCTCTTAGCATGATAAAGAAGATTCAAAGAGAGTGAGATGCCAGCTCCTTTCATTCAGTCAGTAGCTTCAATCATTTCTGGACGTTTTTCAATGGCAAAAATCAATGAATATTGTAAATGCACAAACAGTAATTTCTCCGCATTGCAAGGTGCAATTCTGAAATTTTTTGCTTTTTCCTGCTCCTCTTAGCATGATAAAGAAGATTCAAAGAGAGTGAGATGCCAGCTCCTTTCATTCAGTCAGTAGCTTCAATCATTTCTGGTATATGAATAACATGATGTTTTTCAATGGCAAAAATCAATGAATATTGTAAATGCACAAACAGTAATTTCTCCGCATTGCAAGGTGCAATTCTGAAATTTTTTTCTTTTTCCTGCTCCTCTTAGCATGATAAAGAAGATTCAAAGAGAGTGAGATGCCAGCTCCTTTCATTCAGTCAGTAGCTTCAATCATTTCTGGACGTTTTTCAATGGCAAAAATCAATGAATATTGTAAATGCACAAACAGTAATTTCTCCGCATTGCAAGGTGCAATTCTGAAATTTTTTGCTTTTTCCTGCTCCTTTTAGCATGATAAAGAAGATTCAAAGAGAGTGACATGCCAGCTCCTTTCATTCAGTCAGTAGCTTCAAACATTTCTGGTATATGAATAACATGATGTTTTTCAATGGCAAAAATCAATGAATATTGTAAATGCACAAACAGTAATTTCTCCGCATTGCAAGGAGCAATTCTGAAATTTTTTGCTTTTTCCTGCTCCTCTTAGCATGATAAAGAAGATTCAAAGAGAGTGAGATGCCAGCTCCTTTCATTCAGTCAGTAGCTTCAATCATTTCTGGTATATGAATAACATGATGTTTAACAATGGCAAAAATCAATGAATATTGTAAATGCACAAACAGTAATTTCTCCGCATTGCAAGGTGCAATTCTGAAATTTTTTGCTTTTTCCTGCTCCTCTTAGCATGATAAAGAAGATTCAAAGAGAGTGAGATGCCAGCTCCTTTCATTCAGTCAGTAGCTTCAATCATTTCTGGATGTTTTTCAATGGCAAAAATCAATGAATATTGTAAATGCACAAACAGTAATTTCTCCGCATTGCAAGGTGCAATTCTGAAATTTTTTGCTTTTTCCTGCTCCTCTTAGCATGATAAAGAAGATTCAAAGAGAGTGAGATGCCAGCTCCTTTCATTCAGTCAGTAGCTTCAATCATTTCTGGACGTTTTTCAACGGCAAAAATCAATGAATATTGTAAATGCACAAACAGTAATTTCTCCGCATTGCAAGGTGCAATTCTGAAATTTTTTGCTTTTTCCTGCTCCTCTTAGCATGATAAAGAAGATTCAAAGAGAGTGAGATGCCAGCTCCTTTCATTCAGTCAGTAGCTTCAATCATTTCTGGACGTTTTTCAATGGCAAAAATCAATGAATATTGTAAATGCACAAACAGTAATTTCTCCGCATTGCAAGGTGCAATTCTGAAATTTTTTGCTTTTTCCTGCTCCTCTTAGCATGATAAAGAAGATTCAAACAGAGTGAGATGCCAGCTCCTTTCATTCAGTCAGTAGCTTCAATCATTTCTGGACGTTTTTCAATGGCAAAAATCAATGAATATTGTAAATGCACAAACAGTAATTTCTCCGTATTGCAAGGTGCAATTCTGAAATTTTTTGCTTTTTCCTGCTCCTCTTAGCATGATAAAGAAGATTCAAAGAGAGTGAGATGCCAGCTCCTTTCATTCAGTCAGTAGCTTCAATCATTTCTGGACGTTTTTCAATGGCAAAAATCAATGAATATTGTAAATGCACAAGCAGTAATTTCTCCGCATTGCAAGGTGCAATTCTGAAATTTTTTGCTTTTTCCTGCTCCTCTTAGCATGATAAAGAAGATTCAAAGAGACTGAGATGCCAGCTCCTTTCATTCAGTCAGTAGCTTCAATCATTTCTGGACGTTTTTCAATGGCAAAAATCAATGAATATTGTAAATGCACAAACAGTAATTTCTCCGCATTGCAAGGTGCAATTCTGAAATTTTTTGCTTTTTCCTGCTCCTCTTAGCATGATAAAGAAGATTCAAAGATAGTGAGATGCCAGCTCCTTTCATTCAGTCAGTAGCTTCAATCATTTCTGGACGTTTTTCAATGGCAAAAATCAATGAATATTGTAAATGCACAAACAGTAATTTCTCCGCATTGCAAGGTGCAATTCTGAAATTTTTTGCTTTTTCCTGCTCCTCTTAGCATGATAAAGAAGATTCAAAGAGAGTGAGATGCCAGCTCCTTTCATTCAGTCAGTAGCTTCAATCATTTCTGGTATATGAATAACATGATGTTTTTCAATGGCAAAAATCAATGAATATTGTAAATGCACAAACAGTAATTTCTCCGCATTGCAAGGTGCAATTCTGAAATTTTTTGCTTTTTCCTGCTCCTCTTAGCATGATAAAGAAGATTCAAAGAGAGTGAGATGCCAGCTCCTTTCATTCAGTCAGTAGCTTCAAACATTTCTGGACGTTTTTCAATGGCAAAAATCAATGAATATTGTAAATGCACAAACAGTAATTTCTCCGCATTGCAAGGTGCAATTCTGAAATTTTTTGCTTTTTCCTGCTCCTCTTAGCATGATAAAGGAGATTCAAAGAGAGTGAGATGCCAGCTCCTTTCATTCAGTCAGTAGCTTCAATCATTTCTGGTATATGAATAACATGATGTTTAACAATGGCAAAAATCAATGAATATTGTAAATGCACAAACAGTAATTTCTCCGCATTGCAAGGTGCAATTCTGAAATTTTTTGCTTTTTCCTGCTCCTCTTAGCATGATAAAGAAGGTTCAAAGAGAGTGAGATGCCAGCTCCTTTCATTCAGTCAGTAGCTTCAATCATTTCTGGATGTTTTTCAATGGCAAAAATCAATGAATATTGTAAATGCACAAACAGTAATTTCTCCGCATTGCAAGGTGCAATTCTGAAATTTTTTGCTTTTTCCTGCTCCTCTTAGCATGATAAAGAAGATTCAAAGAGAGTGAGATGCCAGCTCCTTTCATTCAGTCAGTAGCTTCAATCATTTCTGGACGTTTTTCAACGGCAAAAATCAATGAATATTGTAAATGCACAAACAGTAATTTCTCCGCATTGCAAGGTGCAATTCTGAAATTTTTTGCTTTTTCCTGCTCCTCTTAGCATGATAAAGAAGATTCAAAGAGAGTGAGATGCCAGCTCCTTTCATTCAGTCAGTAGCTTCAATCATTTCTGGACGTTTTTCAATGGCAAAAATCAATGAATATTGTAAATGCACAAACAGTAATTTCTCCGCATTGCAAGGTGCAATTCTGAAATTTTTTGCTTTTTCCTGCTCCTCTTAGCATGATAAAGAAGATTCAAAGAGAGTGAGATGCCAGCTCCTTTCATTCAGTCAGTAGCTTCAATCATTTCTGGACGTTTTTCAATGGCAAAAATCAATGAATATTGTAAATGCACAAACAGTAATTTCTCCGTATTGCAAGGTGCAATTCTGAAATTTTTTGCTTTTTCCTGCTCCTCTTAGCATGATAAAGAAGATTCAAAGAGAGTGAGATGCCAGCTCCTTTCATTCAGTCAGTAGCTTCAATCATTTCTGGACGTTTTTCAATGGCAAAAATCAATGAATATTGTAAATGCACAAGCAGTAATTTCTCCGCATTGCAAGGTGCAATTCTGAAATTTTTTACTTTTTCCTGCTCCTCTTAGCATGAAAAAGAAGATTCAAAGAGAGTGAGATGCCAGCTCCTTTCATTCAGTCAGTAGCTTCAATCATTTCTGGTATATGAATAACATGATGTTTTCAATGGCAAAAATCAATGAATATTGTAAATGCACAAACAGTAATTTCTCCGCATTGCAAGGTGCAATTCTGAATTTTTTTGCTTTTTCCTGCTCCTCTTAGCATGATAAAGAAGATTCAAAGAGAGTGAGATGCCAGCTCCTTTCATTCAGTCAGTAGCTTCAATCATTTCTGGACGTTTTTCAATGGCAAAAATCAATGAATATTGTAAATGCACAAACAGTAATTTCTCCGCATTGCAAGGTGCAATTCTGAAATTTTTTGCTTTTTCCTGCTCCTCTTAGCATGATAAAGAAGATTCAAAGAGAGTGAGATGCCAGCTCCTTTCATTCAGTCAGTAGCTTCAATCATTTCTGGTATATGAATAACATGATGTTTTTCAATGGCAAAAATCAATGAATATTGTAAATGCACAAACAGTAATTTCTCCGCATTGCAAGGTGCAATTCTGAAATTTTTTGCTTTTTCCTGCTCCTCTTAGCATGATAAAGAAGATTCAAAGAGAGTGAGATGCCAGCTCCTTTCATTCAGTCAGTAGCTTCAATCATTTCTGGTATATGAATAACATGATGTTTTTCAATGGCAAAAATCAATGAATATTGTAAATGCACAAACAGTAATTTCTCCGCATTGCAAGGTGCAATTCTGAAATTTTTTGCCTTTTCCTGCTCCTCTTAGCATGATAAAGAAGATTCAAAGAGAGTGAGATGCCAGCTCCTTTCATTCAGTCAGTAGCTTCAATCATTTCTGGACGTTTTTCAATGGCAAAAATCAATGAATATTGTAAATGCACAAGCAGTAATTTCTCCGCATTGCAAGGTGCAATTCTGAAATTTTTTGCTTTTTCCTGCTCCTCTTAGCATGATAAAGAAGATTCAAAGAGACTGAGATGCCAGCTCCTTTCATTCAGTCAGTAGCTTCAATCATTTCTGGACGTTTTTCAATGGCAAAAATCAATGAATATTGTAAATGCACAAACAGTAATTTCTCCGCATTGCAAGGTGCAATTCTGAAATTTTTTACTTTTTCCTGCTCATCTTAGCATGAAAAAGAAGATTCAAAGAGAGTGAGATGCCAGCTCCTTTCATTCAGTCAGTAGCTTCAATCATTTCTGGTATATGAATAACATGATGTTTTTCAATGGCAAAAATCAATGAATATTGTAAATGCACAAACAGTAATTTCTCCGCATTGCAAGGTGCAATTCTGAAATTTTTTGCTTTTTCCTGCTCCTCTTAGCATGATAAAGAAGATTCAAAGAGAGTGAGATGCCAGCTCCTTTCATTCAGTCAGTAGCTTCAATCATTTCTGGACGTTTTTCAATGGCAAAAATCAATGAATATTGTAAATGCACAAACAGTAATTTCTCCGCATTGCAAGGTGCAATTCTGAAATTTTTTGCTTTTTCCTGCTCCTCTTAGCATGATAAAGAAGATTCAAAGAGAGTGAGATGCCAGCTCCTTTCATTCAGTCAGTAGCTTCAATCATTTCTGGTATATGAATAACATGATGTTTTTCAATGGCAAAAATCAATGAATATTGTAAATGCACAAACAGTAATTTCTCCGCATTGCAAGGTGCAATTCTGAAATTTTTTGCTTTTTCCTGCTCCTCTTAGCATGATAAAGAAAATTCAAAGAGAGTGAGATGCCAGCTCCTTTCATTCAGTCAGTAGCTTCAAACATTTCTGGACGTTTTTCAATGGCAAAAATCAATGAATATTGTAAATGCACAAACAGTAATTTCTCCGCATTGCAAGGTGCAATTCTGAAATTTTTTGCTTTTTCCTGCTCCTCTTAGCATGATAAAGAAGATTCAAAGAGAGTGAGATGCCAGCTCCTTTCATTCAGTCAGTAGCTTCAATCATTTCTGGTATATGAATAACATGATGTTTAACAATGGCAAAAATCAATGAATATTGTAAATGCACAAACAGTAATTTCTCCGCATTGCAAGGTGCAATTCTGAAATTTTTTGCTTTTTCCTGCTCCTCTTAGCATGATAAAGAAGATTCAAAGAGAGTGAGATGCCAGCTCCTTTCATTCAGTCAGTAGCTTCAATCATTTCTGGATGTTTTTCAATGGCAAAAATCAATGAATATTGTAAATGCACAAACAGTAATTTCTCCGCATTGCAAGGTGCAATTCTGAAATTTTTTGCTTTTTCCTGCTCCTCTTAGCATGATAAAGAAGATTCAAAGAGAGTGAGATGCCAGCTCCTTTCATTCAGTCAGTAGCTTCAATCATTTCTGGACGTTTTTCAATGGCAAAAATCAATGAATATTGTAAATGCACAAACAGTAATTTCTCCGTATTGCAAGGTGCAATTCTGAAATTTTTTGCTTTTTCCTGCTCCTCTTAGCATGATAAAGAAGATTCAAAGAGAGTGAGATGCCAGCTCCTTTCATTCAGTCAGTAGCTTCAATCATTTCTGGACGTTTTTCAATGGCAAAAATCAATGAATATTGTAAATGCACAAGCAGTAATTTCTCCGCATTGCAAGGTGCAATTCTGAAATTTTTTACTTTTTCCTGCTCCTCTTAGCATGAAAAAGAAGATTCAAAGAGAGTGAGATGCCAGCTCCTTTCATTCAGTCAGTAGCTTCAATCATTTCTGGTATATGAATAACATGATGTTTTCAATGGCAAAAATCAATGAATATTGTAAATGCACAAACAGTAATTTCTCCGCATTGCAAGGTGCAATTCTGAATTTTTTTGCTTTTTCCTGCTCCTCTTAGCATGATAAAGAAGATTCAAAGAGAGTGAGATGCCAGCTCCTTTCATTCAGTCAGTAGCTTCAATCATTTCTGGACGTTTTTCAATGGCAAAAATCAATGAATATTGTAAATGCACAAACAGTAATTTCTCCGCATTGCAAGGTGCAATTCTGAAATTTTTTGCTTTTTCCTGCTCCTCTTAGCATGATAAAGAAGATTCAAAGAGAGTGAGATGCCAGCTCCTTTCATTCAGTCAGTAGCTTCAATCATTTCAGGTATATGAATAACATGATGTTTTTCAATGGCAAAAATCAATGAATATTGTAAATGCACAAACAGTAATTTCTCCGCATTGCAAGGTGCAATTCTGAAATTTTTTGCTTTTTCCTGCTCCTCTTAGCATGATAAAGAAGATTCAAAGAGAGTGAGATGCCAGCTCCTTTCATTCAGTCAGTAGCTTCAATCATTTCTGGTATATGAATAACATGATGTTTTTCAATGGCAAAAATCAATGAATATTGTAAATGCACAAACAGTAATTTCTCCGCATTGCAAGGTGCAATTCTGAAATTTTTTGCCTTTTCCTGCTCCTCTTAGCATGATAAAGAAGATTCAAAGAGAGTGAGATGCCAGCTCCTTTCATTCAGTCAGTAGCTTCAATCATTTCTGGACGTTTTTCAATGGCAAAAATCAATGAATATTGTAAATGCACAAACAGTAATTTCTCCGTATTGCAAGGTGCAATTCTGAAATTTTTTGCTTTTTCCTGCTCCTCTTAGCATGATAAAGAAGATTCAAAGAGAGTGAGATGCCAGCTCCTTTCATTCAGTCAGTAGCTTCAATCATTTCTGGACGTTTTTCAATGGCAAAAATCAATGAATATTGTAAATGCACAAGCAGTAATTTCTCCGCATTGCAAGGTGCAATTCTGAAATTTTTTACTTTTTCCTGCTCCTCTTAGCATGAAAAAGAAGATTCAAAGAGAGTGAGATGCCAGCTCCTTTCATTCAGTCAGTAGCTTCAATCATTTCTGGTATATGAATAACATGATGTTTTCAATGGCAAAAATCAATGAATATTGTAAATGCACAAACAGTAATTTCTCCGCATTGCAAGGTGCAATTCTGAATTTTTTTGCTTTTTCCTGCTCCTCTTAGCATGATAAAGAAGATTCAAAGAGAGTGAGATGCCAGCTCCTTTCATTCAGTCAGTAGCTTCAATCATTTCTGGACGTTTTTCAATGGCAAAAATCAATGAATATTGTAAATGCACAAACAGTAATTTCTCCGCATTGCAAGGTGCAATTCTGAAATTTTTTGCTTTTTCCTGCTCCTCTTAGCATGATAAAGAAGATTCAAAGAGAGTGAGATGCCAGCTCCTTTCATTCAGTCAGTAGCTTCAATCATTTCAGGTATATGAATAACATGATGTTTTTCAATGGCAAAAATCAATGAATATTGTAAATGCACAAACAGTAATTTCTCCGCATTGCAAGGTGCAATTCTGAAATTTTTTGCTTTTTCCTGCTCCTCTTAGCATGATAAAGAAGATTCAAAGAGAGTGAGATGCCAGCTCCTTTCATTCAGTCAGTAGCTTCAATCATTTCTGGTATATGAATAACATGATGTTTTTCAATGGCAAAAATCAATGAATATTGTAAATGCACAAACAGTAATTTCTCCGCATTGCAAGGTGCAATTCTGAAATTTTTTGCCTTTTCCTGCTCCTCTTAGCATGATAAAGAAGATTCAAAGAGAGTGAGATGCCAGCTCCTTTCATTCAGTCAGTAGCTTCAATCATTTCTGGACGTTTTTCAATGGCAAAAATCAATGAATATTGTAAATGCACAAACAGTAATTTCTCCGCATTGCAAGGTGCAATTCTGAAATTTTTTGCTTTTTCCTGCTCCTCTTAGCATGATAAAGAAGATTCAAAGAGAGTGAGATGCCAGCTCCTTTCATTCAGTCAGTAGCTTCAAACATTTCTGGTATATGAATAACATGATGTTTTTCAATGGCAAAAATCAATGAATATTGTAAATGCACAAACAGTAATTTCTCCGCATTGCAAGGTGCAATTCTGAAATTTTTTGCTTTTTCCTGCTCCTCTTAGCATGATAAAGAAGATTCAAAGAGAGTGAGATGCCAGCTCCTTTCATTCAGTCAGTAGCTTCAATCATTTCTGGACGTTTTTCAATGGCAAAAATCAATGAATATTGTAAATGCACAAACAGTAATTTCTCCGCATTGCAAGGTGCAATTCTGAAATTTTTTGCTTTTTCCTGCTCCTCTTAGCATGATAAAGAAGATTCAAAGAGAGTGAGATGCCAGCTCCTTTCATTCAGTCAGTAGCTTCAATCATTTCTGGACGTTTTTCAATGGCAAAAATCAATGAATATTGTAAATGCACAAACTGCAATTTCTCCGCATTGCAAGGTGCAATTCTGAAATTTTTTGCTTTTTCCTGCTCCTCTTAGCATGATAAAGAAGATTCAAAGAGAGTGAGATGCCAGCTCCTTTCATTCAGTCAGTAGCTTCAATCATTTCTGGTATATGAATAACATGATGTTTTTCAATGGCAAAAATCAATGAATATTGTAAATGCACAAACAGTAATTTCTCCGCATTGCAAGGTGCAATTCTGAAATTTTTTGCTTTTTCCTGCTCCTCTTAGCATGATAAAGAAGATTCAAAGAGAGTGAGATGCCAGCTCCTTTCATTCAGTCAGTAGCTTCAATCATTTCTGGACGTTTTTCAATGGCAAAAATCATTGAATATTGTAAATGCACAAACAGTAATTTCTCCGCATTGCAAGGTGCAATTCTGAAATTTTTTACTTTTTCCTGCTCCTCTTAGCATGATAAAGAAGATTCAAAGAGAGTGAGATGCCAGCTCCTTTCATTCAGTCAGTAGCTTCAATCATTTCTGGTATATGAATAACATGATGTTTTTCAATCGCAAAAATCAATGAATATTGTAAGTGCACAAACAGTAATTTCTCCGCATTGCAAGGTGCAATTCTGAAATGTTTTGCTTTTTCCTGCTCCTCTTAGCATGATAAAGAAGATTCAAAGAGAGTGAGATGCCAGCTCCTTTCATTCAGTCAGTAGCTTCAATCATTTCTGGACGTTTTTCAATGGCAAAAATCAATGAATATTGTAAATGCACAAACAGTAATTTCTCCGCATTGCAAGGTGCAATTCTGAAATTTTTTGCTTTTTCCTGCTCCTCTTAGCATGACAAAGAAGATTCAAAGAGAGTGAGATGCCAGATCCTTTCCTTCAGTCAGTAGCTTCAATCATTTCTGGTATATGAATAACATGATGTTTTTCAATGGCAAAAATCAATGAATTTTGTAAATGCAAAAACAGTAATTTCTCCGCATTGCAAGGCGCAATTCTGAAATTTTTTGCTTTTTCCTGCTCCTCTTAGCATGATAAAGAAGATTCAAAGAGAGTGAGATGCCAGCTCCTTTCATTCAGTCAGTAGCTTCAATCATTTCTGGACATTTTTCAATGGCAAAAATCAATGAATATTGTAAATGCACAAACAGTAATTTCTCCGCATTGCAAGGTGCAATTCTGAAATTTTTTGCTTTTTCCTGCTCCTCTTAGCATGATAAAGAAGATTCAAAGAGAGTGAGATGCCAGCTCCTTTCATTCAGTCAGTAGCTTCAATCATTTCTGGACGTTTTTCAATGGCAAAAATCAATGAATATTGTAAATGCACAAACAGTAATTTCTCCGCATTGCAAGGTGCAATTCTGAAATTTTTTGCTTTTTCCTGCTCCTCTTAGCATGATAAAGAAGATTCAAAGAGAGTGAGATGCCAGCTCCTTTCATTCAGTCAGTAGCTTCAATCATTTCTGGACGTTTTTCAATGGCAAAAATCATTGAATATTGTAAATGCACAAACAGTAATTTCTCCGCATTGCAAGGTGCAATTCTGAAATTTTTTACTTTTTCCTGCTCCTCTTAGCATGATAAAGAAGATTCAAAGAGAGTGAGATGCCAGCTCCTTTCATTCAGTCAGTAGCTTCGCTTCAAACATTTCTGGTATATGAATAACATGATGTTTTTCAATGGCAAAAATCAATGAATATTGTAAATGCACAAACAGTAATTTCTCCGCATTGCAAGGTGCAATTCTGAAATTTTTTGCTTTTTCCTGCTCCTCTTAGCATGATAAAGAAGATTCAAAGAGAGTGAGATGCCAGCTCCTTTCATTCAGTCAGTAGCTTCAATCATTTCTGGTATATGAATAACATGATGTTTTTCAATGGCAAAAATTAATGAATATTGTAAATGCACAAACAGTAATTTCTCCGCATTGCAAGGTGCAATTCTGAAATTTTTTGCTTTTTCCTGCTCCTCTTAGCATGATAAAGAAGATTCAAAGAGAGTGAGATGCCAGCTCCTTTCATTCAGTCAGTAGCTTCAATCATTTCTGGACGTTTTTCAATGGCAAAAATCAATGAATATTGTAAATGCACAAACAGTAATTTCTCCGCATTGAAGGTGCAATTCTGAAATTTTTTGCTTTTTCCTGCTCCTCTTAGCATGATAAAGAAGATTCAAAGAGAGTGAGATGCCAGCTCCTTTCATTCAGTCAGTAGCTTCAAACATTTCTTGTATATGAATAACATGATGTTTTTCAATGGCAAAAATCAATGAATATTGTAAATGCACAAACAGTAATTTCTCCGCATTGCAAGGTGCAATTCTGAAATTTTTTGCTTTTTCCTGCTCCTCTTAGCATGATAAAGAAGATTCAAAGAGAGTGAGATGAGAGCTCCTTTCATTCAGTCAGTAGCTTCAATCATTTCTGGACGTTTTTCAATGGCAAAAATCAATGAATATTGTAAATGCACAAACAGTAATTTCTCCGCATTGCAAGGTGCAATTCTGAAATTTTTTGCTTTTTCCTGCTCCTCTTAGCATGATAAAGAAGATTCAAAGAGAGTGAGATGCCAGCTCCTTTCATTCAGTCAGTAGCTTCAATCATTTCTGGACGTTTTTCAATGGCAAAAATCAATGAATATTGTAAATGCACAAACAGTAATTTCTCCGCATTGCAAGGTGCAATTCTGAAATTTTTTGCTTTTTCCTGCTCCTCTTAGCATGATAAAGAAGATTCAAAGAGAGTGAGATGCCAGCTCCTTTCATTCAGTCAGTAGCTTCAATCATTTCTGGTATATGAATAACATGATGTTTTTCAATGGCAAAAATCAATGAATATTGTAAATGCACAAACAGTAATTTCTCCGCATTGCAAGGTGCAATTCTGAAATTTTTTGCTTTTTCCTGCTCCTCTTAGCATGATAAAGAAGATTCAAAGAGAGTGAGATGCCAGCTCCTTTCATTCAGTCAGTAGCTTCAATCATTTCTGGACGTTTTTCAATGGCAAAAATCAATGAATATTGTAAATGCACAAACAGTAATTTCTCCGCATTGCAAGGTGCAATTCTGAAATTTTTTGCTTTTTCCTGCTCCTCTTAGCATGGTAAAGAAGACTCAAAGAGAGTGAGATGCCAGCTCCTTTCATTCAGTCAGTAGCTTCAATCATTTCTGGACGTTTTTCAACGGCAAAAATCAATGAATATTGTAGATGCACAAACAGTAATTTCTCCGCATTGCAAGGTGCAATTCTGAAATTTTTTGCTTTTTCCTGCTCCTCTTAGCATGATAAAGAAGATTCAAAGAGACTGAGATGCCAGCTCCTTTCATTCAGTCAGTAGCTTCAATCATTTCTGGTATATGAATAACATGATGTTTTTCAATGGCAAAAATCAATGAATATTGTAAATGCACAAACAGTAATTTCTCCGCATTGCAAGGTGCAATTCTGAAATTTTTTGCTTTTTCCTGCTCCTCTTAGCATGATAAAGAAGATTCAAAGAGAGTGAGATGCCAGCTCCTTTCATTCAGTCAGTAGCTTCAATCATTTCTGGACGTTTTTCAATGGCAAAAATCATTGAATATTGTAAATGCACAAACAGTAATTTCTCCGCATTGCAAGGTGCAATTCTGAAATTTTTTACTTTTTCCTGCTCCTCTTAGCATGATAAAGAAGATTCAAAGAGAGTGAGATGCCAGCTCCTTTCATTCAGTCAGTAGCTTCAATCATTTCTGGTATATGAATAACATGATGTTTTTCAATCGCAAAAATCAATGAATATTGTAAGTGCACAAACAGTAATTTCTCCGCATTGCAAGGTGCAATTCTGAAATGTTTTGCTTTTTCCTGCTCCTCTTAGCATGATAAAGAAGATTCAAAGAGAGTGAGATGCCAGCTCCTTTCATTCAGTCAGTAGCTTCAATCATTTCTGGACGTTTTTCAATGGCAAAAATCAATGAATATTGTAAATGCACAAAGAGTAATTTCTCCGCATTGCAAGGTGCAATTCTGAAATTTTTTGCTTTTTCCTGCTCCTCTTAGCATGACAAAGAAGATTCAAAGAGAGTGAGATGCCAGATCCTTTCCTTCAGTCAGTAGCTTCAATCATTTCTGGTATATGAATAACATGATGTTTTTCAATGGCAAAAATCAATGAATTTTGTAAATGCAAAAACAGTAATTTCTCCGCATTGCAAGGCGCAATTCTGAAATTTTTTGCTTTTTCCTGCTCCTCTTAGCATGATAAAGAAGATTCAAAGAGAGTGAGATGCCAGCTCCTTTCATTCAGTCAGTAGCTTCAATCATTTCTGGACATTTTTCAATGGCAAAAATCAATGAATATTGTAAATGCACAAACAGTAATTTCTCCGCATTGCAAGGTGCAATTCTGAAATTTTTTGCTTTTTCCTGCTCCTCTTAGCATGATAAAGAAGATTCAAAGAGAGTGAGATGCCAGCTCCTTTCATTCAGTCAGTAGCTTCAATCATTTCTGGACGTTTTTCAATGGCAAAAATCAATGAATATTGTAAATGCACAAACAGTAATTTCTCCGCATTGCAAGGTGCAATTCTGAAATTTTTTGCTTTTTCCTGCTCCTCTTAGCATGATAAAGAAGATTCAAAGAGAGTGAGATGCCAGCTCCTTTCATTCAGTCAGTAGCTTCAATCATTTCTGGACGTTTTTCAATGGCAAAAATCATTGAATATTGTAAATGCACAAACAGTAATTTCTCCGCATTGCAAGGTGCAATTCTGAAATTTTTTACTTTTTCCTGCTCCTCTTAGCATGATAAAGAAGATTCAAAGAGAGTGAGATGCCAGCTCCTTTCATTCAGTCAGTAGCTTCGCTTCAAACATTTCTGGTATATGAATAACATGATGTTTTTCAATGGCAAAAATCAATGAATATTGTAAATGCACAAACAGTAATTTCTCCGCATTGCAAGGTGCAATTCTGAAATTTTTTGCTTTTTCCTGCTCCTCTTAGCATGATAAAGAAGATTCAAAGAGAGTGAGATGCCAGCTCCTTTCATTCAGTCAGTAGCTTCAATCATTTCTGGTATATGAATAACATGATGTTTTTCAATGGCAAAAATTAATGAATATTGTAAATGCACAAACAGTAATTTCTCCGCATTGCAAGGTGCAATTCTGAAATTTTTTGCTTTTTCCTGCTCCTCTTAGCATGATAAAGAAGATTCAAAGAGAGTGAGATGCCAGCTCCTTTCATTCAGTCAGTAGCTTCAATCATTTCTGGACGTTTTTCAATGGCAAAAATCAATGAATATTGTAAATGCACAAACAGTAATTTCTCCGCATTGAAGGTGCAATTCTGAAATTTTTTGCTTTTTCCTGCTCCTCTTAGCATGATAAAGAAGATTCAAAGAGAGTGAGATGCCAGCTCCTTTCATTCAGTCAGTAGCTTCAAACATTTCTTGTATATGAATAACATGATGTTTTTCAATGGCAAAAATCAATGAATATTGTAAATGCACAAACAGTAATTTCTCCGCATTGCAAGGTGCAATTCTGAAATTTTTTGCTTTTTCCTGCTCCTCTTAGCATGATAAAGAAGATTCAAAGAGAGTGAGATGAGAGCTCCTTTCATTCAGTCAGTAGCTTCAATCATTTCTGGACGTTTTTCAATGGCAAAAATCAATGAATATTGTAAATGCACAAACAGTAATTTCTCCGCATTGCAAGGTGCAATTCTGAAATTTTTTGCTTTTTCCTGCTCCTCTTAGCATGATAAAGAAGATTCAAAGAGAGTGAGATGCCAGCTCCTTTCATTCAGTCAGTAGCTTCAATCATTTCTGGACGTTTTTCAATGGCAAAAATCAATGAATATTGTAAATGCACAAACAGTAATTTCTCCGCATTGCAAGGTGCAATTCTGAAATTTTTTGCTTTTTCCTGCTCCTCTTAGCATGATAAAGAAGATTCAAAGAGAGTGAGATGCCAGCTCCTTTCATTCAGTCAGTAGCTTCAATCATTTCTGGTATATGAATAACATGATGTTTTTCAATGGCAAAAATCAATGAATATTGTAAATGCACAAACAGTAATTTCTCCGCATTGCAAGGTGCAATTCTGAAATTTTTTGCTTTTTCCTGCTCCTCTTAGCATGATAAAGAAGATTCAAAGAGAGTGAGATGCCAGCTCCTTTCATTCAGTCAGTAGCTTCAATCATTTCTGGACGTTTTTCAATGGCAAAAATCAATGAATATTGTAAATGCACAAACAGTAATTTCTCCGCATTGCAAGGTGCAATTCTGAAATTTTTTGCTTTTTCCTGCTCCTCTTAGCATGGTAAAGAAGACTCAAAGAGAGTGAGATGCCAGCTCCTTTCATTCAGTCAGTAGCTTCAATCATTTCTGGACGTTTTTCAACGGCAAAAATCAATGAATATTGTAGATGCACAAACAGTAATTTCTCCGCATTGCAAGGTGCAATTCTGAAATTTTTTGCTTTTTCCTGCTCCTCTTAGCATGATAAAGAAGATTCAAAGAGACTGAGATGCCAGCTCCTTTCATTCAGTCAGTAGCTTCAATCATTTCTGGACGTTTTTCAATGGCAAAAATCAATGAATATTGTAAATGCACAAACAGTAATTTCTCCGCATTGCAAGGTGCAATTCTGAAATTTTTTGCTTTTTCCTGCTCCTCTTAGCATGATAAAGAAGATTCAAAGAGAGTGAGATGCCAGCTCCTTTCATTCAGTCAGTAGCTTCAATCATTTCTGGATGTTTTTCAATGGCAAAAATCAATGAATATTGTAAATGCACAAACAGTAATTTCTCCGCATTGCAAGGTGCAATTCTGAAATTTTTTGCTTTTTCCTGCTCCTCTTAGCATGATAAAGAAGATTCAAAGAGAGTGAGATGCCAGCTCCTTTCATTCAGTCAGTAGCTTCAATCATTTCTGGACGTTTTTCAATGGCAAAAATCAATGAATATTGTAAATGCACAAACAGTAATTTCTCCGCATTGCAAGGTGCAATTCTGAAATTTTTTGCTTTTTCCTGCTCCTCTTAGCATGATAAAGAAGATTCAAAGAGAGTGAGATGCCAGCTCCTTTCATTCAGTCAGTAGCTTCAATCATTTCTGGACGTTTTTCAATGGCAAAAATCAATGAATATTGTAAATGCACAAACAGTAATTTCTCCGCATTGCAAGGTGCAATTCTGAAATTTTTTGCTTTTTCCTGCTCCTCTTAGCATGATAAAGAAGATTCAAAGAGAGTGAGATGCCAGCTCCTTTCATTCAGTCAGTAGCTTCAATCATTTCTGGACGTTTTTCAATGGCAAAAATCATTGAATATTGTAAATGCACAAACAGTAATTTCTCCGCATTGCAAGGTGCAATTCTGAAATTTTTTACTTTTTCCTGCTCCTCTTAGCATGATAAAGAAGATTCAAAGAGAGTGAGATGCCAGCTCCTTTCATTCAGTCAGTAGCTTCGCTTCAAACATTTCTGGTATATGAATAACATGATGTTTTTCAATGGCAAAAATCAATGAATATTGTAAATGCACAAACAGTAATTTCTCCGCATTGCAAGGTGCAATTCTGAAATTTTTTGCTTTTTCCTGCTCCTCTTAGCATGATAAAGAAGATTCAAAGAGAGTGAGATGCCAGCTCCTTTCATTCAGTCAGTAGCTTCAATCATTTCTGGTATATGAATAACATGATGTTTTTCAATGGCAAAAATTAATGAATATTGCAAATGCACAAACAGTAATTTCTCCGCATTGCAAGGTGCAATTCTGAAATTTTTTGCTTTTTCCTGCTCCTCTTAGCATGATAAAGAAGATTCAAAGAGAGTGAGATGCCAGCTCCTTTCATTCAGTCAGTAGCTTCAATCATTTCTGGACGTTTTTCAATGGCAAAAATCAATGAATATTGTAAATGCACAAACAGTAATTTCTCCGCATTGAAGGTGCAATTCTGAAATTTTTTGCTTTTTCCTGCTCCTCTTAGCATGATAAAGAAGATTCAAAGAGAGTGAGATGCCAGCTCCTTTCATTCAGTCAGTAGCTTCAAACATTTCTTGTATATGAATAACATGATGTTTTTCAATGGCAAAAATCAATGAATATTGTAAATGCACAAACAGTAATTTCTCCGCATTGCAAGGTGCAATTCTGAAATTTTTTGCTTTTTCCTGCTCCTCTT
The DNA here is from genome assembly GCF_046119375.1 of Phyllobates terribilis. Lineage (NCBI taxonomy): Eukaryota > Metazoa > Chordata > Amphibia > Anura > Dendrobatidae > Phyllobates > Phyllobates terribilis. The sequence continues at coordinate 150,194 of NW_027364540.1, forward strand.
AGCATGATAAAGAAGATTCAAAGAGAGTGAGATGAGAGCTCCTTTCATTCAGTCAGTAGCTTCAATCATTTCTGGACGTTTTTCAATGGCAAAAATCAATGAATATTGTAAATGCACAAACAGTAATTTCTCCGCATTGCAAGGTGCAATTCTGAAATTTTTTGCTTTTTCCTGCTCCTCTTAGCATGATAAAGAAGATTCAAAGAGAGTGAGATGCCAGCTCCTTTCATTCAGTCAGTAGCTTCAATCATTTCTGGACGTTTTTCAATGGCAAAAATCAATGAATATTGTAAATGCACAAACAGTAATTTCTCCGCATTGCAAGGTGCAATTCTGAAATTTTTTGCTTTTTCCTGCTCCTCTTAGCATGATAAAGAAGATTCAAAGAGAGTGAGATGCCAGCTCCTTTCATTCAGTCAGTAGCTTCAATCATTTCTGGTATATGAATAACATGATGTTTTTCAATGGCAAAAATCAATTAATATTGTAAATGCACAAACAGTAATTTCTCCGCATTGCAAGGTGCAATTCTGAAATTTTTTGCTTTTTCCTGCTCCTCTTAGCATGATAAAGAAGATTCAAAGAGAGTGAGATGCCAGCTCCTTTCATTCAGTCAGTAGCTTCAATCATTTCTGGACGTTTTTCAATGGCAAAAATCAATGAATATTGTAAATGCACAAACAGTAATTTCTCCGCATTGCAAGGTGCAATTCTGAAATTTTTTGCTTTTTCCTGCTCCTCTTAGCATGGTAAAGAAGACTCAAAGAGAGTGAGATGCCAGCTCCTTTCATTCAGTCAGTAGCTTCAATCATTTCTGGACGTTTTTCAACGGCAAAAATCAATGAATATTGTAGATGCACAAACAGTAATTTCTCCGCATTGCAAGGTGCAATTCTGAAATTTTTTGCTTTTTCCTGCTCCTCTTAGCATGATAAAGAAGATTCAAAGAGACTGAGATGCCAGCTCCTTTCATTCAGTCAGTAGCTTCAATCATTTCTGGACGTTTTTCAATGGCAAAAATCAATGAATATTGTAAATGCACAAACAGTAATTTCTCCGCATTGCAAGGTGCAATTCTGAAATTTTTTGCTTTTTCCTGCTCCTCTTAGCATGATAAAGAAGATTCAAAGAGAGTGAGATGCCAGCTCCTTTCATTCAGTCAGTAGCTTCAATCATTTCTGGATGTTTTTCAATGGCAAAAATCAATGAATATTGTAAATGCACAAACAGTAATTTCTCCGCATTGCAAGGTGCAATTCTGAAATTTTTTGCTTTTTCCTGCTCCTCTTAGCATGATAAAGAAGATTCAAAGAGAGTGAGATGCCAGCTCCTTTCATTCAGTCAGTAGCTTCAATCATTTCTGGACGTTTTTCAATGGCAAAAATCAATGAATATTGTAAATGCACAAACAGTAATTTCTCCGCATTGCAAGGTGCAATTCTGAAATTTTTTGCTTTTTCCTGCTCCTCTTAGCATGATAAAGAAGATTCAAAGAGAGTGAGATGCCAGCTCCTTTCATTCAGTCAGTAGCATCAAACATTTCTGGTATATGAATAACATGATGTTTTTCAATGGCAAAAATCAATGAATATTGTAAATGCACAAACAGTAATTTCTTCGCATTGCAAGGTGCAATTCTGAAATTTTTTGCTTTTTCCTGCTCCTCTTAGCATGATAAAGAAGATTCAAAGAGAGTGAGATGCCAGCTCCTTTCATTCAGTCAGTAGCTTCAAACATTTCTGGTATATGAATAACATGATGTTTTTCAATGGCGGCAAAAATCAATGAATATTGTAAATGCACAAACAGTAATTTCTCCGCATTGCAAGGTGCAATTCTGAAATTTTTTGCTTTTTCCTGCTCCTCTTAGCATGATAAAGAAGATTCAAAGAGAGTGAGATGCCAGCTCCTTTCATTCAGTCAGTAGCTTCAATCATTTCTGGACGTTTTTCAATGGCAAAAATCAATGAATATTGTAAATGCACAAACAGTAATTTCTCCGCATTGCAAGGTGCAATTCTGAAATTTTTTGCTTTTTCCTGCTCCTCTTAGCATGATAAAGAAGATTCAAAGAGAGTGAGATGCCAGCTCCTTTCATTCAGTCAGTAGCTTCAATCATTTCTGGACGTTTTTCAATGGCAAAAATCAATGAATATTGTAAATGCACAAACAGTAATTTCTCCGCATTGCAAGGTGCAATTCTGAAATTTTTTGCTTTTTCCTGCTCCTCTTAGTATGATAAAGAAGATTCAAAGAGAGTGAGATGCCAGCTCCTTTCATTCAGTCAGTAGCTTCAAACATTTCTGGTATATGAATAACATGATGTTTTTCAATGGCAAAAATCAATGAATATTGTAAATGCACAAACAGTAATTTCTCCGCATTGCAAGGTGCAATTCTGAAATTTTTTGCTTTTTCCTGCTCCTCTTAGCATGATAAAGAAGATTCAAAGAGAGTGAGATGCCAGCTCCTTTCATTCAGTCAGTAGCTTCAATCATTTCTGGTATATGAATAACATGATGTTTTTCAATGGCAAAAATTAATGAATATTGTAAATGCACAAACAGTAATTTCTCCGCATTGCAAGGTGCAATTCTGAAATTTTTTGCTTTTTCCTGCTCCTCTTAGCATGATAAAGAAGATTCAAAGAGAGTGAGATGCCAGCTCCTTTCATTCAGTCAGTAGCTTCAATCATTTCTGGACGTTTTTCAATGGCAAAAATCAATGAATATTGTAAATGCACAAACAGTAATTTCTCCGCATTGCAAGGTGCAATTCTGAAATTTTTTGCTTTTTCCTGCTCCTCTTAGCATGAGAAAGAAGATTCAAAGAGAGTGAGATGCCAGCTCCTTTCATTCAGTCAGTAGCTTCAATCATTTCTGGACGTTTTTCAATGGCAAAAATCATTGAATATTGTAAATGCACAAACAGTAATTTCTCCGCATTGCAAGGTGCAATTCTGAAATTTTTTACTTTTTCCTGCTCCTCTTAGCATGATAAAGAAGATTCAAAGAGAGTGAGATGCCAGCTCCTTTCATTCAGTCAGTAGCTTCGCTTCAAACATTTCTAGTATATGAATAACATGATGTTTTTCAATGGCAAAAATCAATGAATATTGTAAATGCACAAACAGTAATTTCTCCGCATTGCAAGGTGCAATTCTGAAATTTTTTGCTTTTTCCTGCTCCTCTTAGCATGATAAAGAAGATTCAAAGAGAGTGAGATGCCAGCTCCTTTCATTCAGTCAGTAGCTTCAATCATTTCTGGTATATGAATAACATGATGTTTTTCAATGGCAAAAATTAATGAATATTGTAAATGCACAAACAGTAATTTCTCCGCATTGCAAGGTGCAATTCTGAAATTTTTTGCTTTTTCCTGCTCCTCTTAGCATGATAAAGAAGATTCAAAGAGAGTGAGATGCCAGCTCCTTTCATTCAGTCAGTAGCTTCAATCATTTCTGGACGTTTTTCAATGGCAAAAATCAATGAATATTGTAAATGCACAAACAGTAATTTCTCCGCATTGAAGGTGCAATTCTGAAATTTTTTGCTTTTTCCTGCTCCTCTTAGCATGATAAAGAAGATTCAAAGAGAGTGAGATGCCAGCTCCTTTCATTCAGTCAGTAGCTTCAAACATTTCTTGTATATGAATAACATGATGTTTTTCAATGGCAAAAATCAATGAATATTGTAAATGCACAAACAGTAATTTCTCCGCATTGCAAGGTGCAATTCTGAAATTTTTTGCTTTTTCCTGCTCCTCTTAGCATGGTAAAGAAGACTCAAAGAGAGTGAGATGCCAGCTCCTTTCATTCAGTCAGTAGCTTCAATCATTTCTGGACGTTTTTCAACGGCAAAAATCAATGAATATTGTAGATGCACAAACAGTAATTTCTCCGCATTGCAAGGTGCAATTCTGAAATTTTTTGCTTTTTCCTGCTCCTCTTAGCATGATAAAGAAGATTCAAAGAGACTGAGATGCCAGCTCCTTTCATTCAGTCAGTAGCTTCAATCATTTCTGGACGTTTTTCAATGGCAAAAATCAATGAATATTGTAAATGCACAAACAGTAATTTCTCCGCATTGCAAGGTGCAATTCTGAAATTTTTTGCTTTTTCCTGCTCCTCTTAGCATGATAAAGAAGATTCAAAGAGAGTGAGATGCCAGCTCCTTTCATTCAGTCAGTAGCTTCAATCATTTCTGGATGTTTTTCAATGGCAAAAATCAATGAATATTGTAAATGCACAAACAGTAATTTCTCCGCATTGCAAGGTGCAATTCTGAAATTTTTTGCTTTTTCCTGCTCCTCTTAGCATGATAAAGAAGATTCAAAGAGAGTGAGATGCCAGCTCCTTTCATTCAGTCAGTAGCTTCAATCATTTCTGGACGTTTTTCAATGGCAAAAATCAATGAATATTGTAAATGCACAAACAGTAATTTCTCCGCATTGCAAGGTGCAATTCTGAAATTTTTTGCTTTTTCCTGCTCCTCTTAGCATGATAAAGAAGATTCAAAGAGAGTGAGATGCCAGCTCCTTTCATTCAGTCAGTAGCATCAAACATTTCTGGTATATGAATAACATGATGTTTTTCAATGGCAAAAATCAATGAATATTGTAAATGCACAAACAGTAATTTCTTCGCATTGCAAGGTGCAATTCTGAAATTTTTTGCTTTTTCCTGCTCCTCTTAGCATGATAAAGAAGATTCAAAGAGAGTGAGATGCCAGCTCCTTTCATTCAGTCAGTAGCTTCAAACATTTCTGGTATATGAATAACATGATGTTTTTCAATGGCGGCAAAAATCAATGAATATTGTAAATGCACAAACAGTAATTTCTCCGCATTGCAAGGTGCAATTCTGAAATTTTTTGCTTTTTCCTGCTCCTCTTAGCATGATAAAGAAGATTCAAAGAGAGTGAGATGCCAGCTCCTTTCATTCAGTCAGTAGCTTCAATCATTTCTGGACGTTTTTCAATGGCAAAAATCAATGAATATTGTAAATGCACAAACAGTAATTTCTCCGCATTGCAAGGTGCAATTCTGAAATTTTTTGCTTTTTCCTGCTCCTCTTAGCATGATAAAGAAGATTCAAAGAGAGTGAGATGCCAGCTCCTTTCATTCAGTCAGTAGCTTCAATCATTTCTGGACGTTTTTCAATGGCAAAAATCAATGAATATTGTAAATGCACAAACAGTAATTTCTCCGCATTGCAAGGTGCAATTCTGAAATTTTTTGCTTTTTCCTGCTCCTCTTAGTATGATAAAGAAGATTCAAAGAGAGTGAGATGCCAGCTCCTTTCATTCAGTCAGTAGCTTCAAACATTTCTGGTATATGAATAACATGATGTTTTTCAATGGCAAAAATCAATGAATATTGTAAATGCACAAACAGTAATTTCTCCGCATTGCAAGGTGCAATTCTGAAATTTTTTGCTTTTTCCTGCTCCTCTTAGCATGATAAAGAAGATTCAAAGAGAGTGAGATGCCAGCTCCTTTCATTCAGTCAGTAGCTTCAATCATTTCTGGTATATGAATAACATGATGTTTTTCAATGGCAAAAATTAATGAATATTGTAAATGCACAAACAGTAATTTCTCCGCATTGCAAGGTGCAATTCTGAAATTTTTTGCTTTTTCCTGCTCCTCTTAGCATGATAAAGAAGATTCAAAGAGAGTGAGATGCCAGCTCCTTTCATTCAGTCAGTAGCTTCAATCATTTCTGGACGTTTTTCAATGGCAAAAATCAATGAATATTGTAAATGCACAAACAGTAATTTCTCCGCATTGCAAGGTGCAATTCTGAAATTTTTTGCTTTTTCCTGCTCCTCTTAGCATGAGAAAGAAGATTCAAAGAGAGTGAGATGCCAGCTCCTTTCATTCAGTCAGTAGCTTCAATCATTTCTGGACGTTTTTCAATGGCAAAAATCATTGAATATTGTAAATGCACAAACAGTAATTTCTCCGCATTGCAAGGTGCAATTCTGAAATTTTTTACTTTTTCCTGCTCCTCTTAGCATGATAAAGAAGATTCAAAGAGAGTGAGATGCCAGCTCCTTTCATTCAGTCAGTAGCTTCGCTTCAAACATTTCTGGTATATGAATAACATGATGTTTTTCAATGGCAAAAATCAATGAATATTGTAAATGCACAAACAGTAATTTCTCCGCATTGCAAGGTGCAATTCTGAAATTTTTTGCTTTTTCCTGCTCCTCTTAGCATGATAAAGAAGATTCAAAGAGAGTGAGATGCCAGCTCCTTTCATTCAGTCAGTAGCTTCAATCATTTCTGGTATATGAATAACATGATGTTTTTCAATGGCAAAAATTAATGAATATTGTAAATGCACAAACAGTAATTTCTCCGCATTGCAAGGTGCAATTCTGAAATTTTTTGCTTTTTCCTGCTCCTCTTAGCATGATAAAGAAGATTCAAAGAGAGTGAGATGCCAGCTCCTTTCATTCAGTCAGTAGCTTCAATCATTTCTGGACGTTTTTCAATGGCAAAAATCAATGAATATTGTAAATGCACAAACAGTAATTTCTCCGCATTGAAGGTGCAATTCTGAAATTTTTTGCTTTTTCCTGCTCCTCTTAGCATGATAAAGAAGATTCAAAGAGAGTGAGATGCCAGCTCCTTTCATTCAGTCAGTAGCTTCAAACATTTCTTGTATATGAATAACATGATGTTTTTCAATGGCAAAAATCAATGAATATTGTAAATGCACAAACAGTAATTTCTCCGCATTGCAAGGTGCAATTCTGAAATTTTTTGCTTTTTCCTGCTCCTCTTAGCATGATAAAGAAGATTCAAAGAGAGTGAGATGAGAGCTCCTTTCATTCAGTCAGTAGCTTCAATCATTTCTGGACGTTTTTCAATGGCAAAAATCAATGAATATTGTAAATGCACAAACAGTAATTTCTCCGCATTGCAAGGTGCAATTCTGAAATTTTTTGCTTTTTCCTGCTCCTCTTAGCATGATAAAGAAGATTCAAAGAGAGTGAGATGCCAGCTCCTTTCATTCAGTCAGTAGCTTCAATCATTTCTGGACGTTTTTCAATGGCAAAAATCAATGAATATTGTAAATGCACAAACAGTAATTTCTCCGCATTGCAAGGTGCAATTCTGAAATTTTTTGCTTTTTCCTGCTCCTCTTAGCATGATAAAGAAGATTCAAAGAGAGTGAGATGCCAGCTCCTTTCATTCAGTCAGTAGCTTCAATCATTTCTGGTATATGAATAACATGATGTTTTTCAATGGCAAAAATCAATGAATATTGTAAATGCACAAACAGTAATTTCTCCGCATTGCAAGGTGCAATTCTGAAATTTTTTGCTTTTTCCTGCTCCTCTTAGCATGATAAAGAAGATTCAAAGAGAGTGAGATGCCAGCTCCTTTCATTCAGTCAGTAGCTTCAATCATTTCTGGACGTTTTTCAATGGCAAAAATCAATGAATATTGTAAATGCACAAACAGTAATTTCTCCGCATTGCAAGGTGCAATTCTGAAATTTTTTGCTTTTTCCTGCTCCTCTTAGCATGGTAAAGAAGACTCAAAGAGAGTGAGATGCCAGCTCCTTTCATTCAGTCAGTAGCTTCAATCATTTCTGGACGTTTTTCAATGGCAAAAATCAATGAATATTGTAGATGCACAAACAGTAATTTCTCCGCATTGCAAGGTGCAATTCTGAAATTTTTTGCTTTTTCCTGCTCCTCTTAGCATGATAAAGAAGATTCAAAGAGACTGAGATGCCAGCTCCTTTCATTCAGTCAGTAGCTTCAATCATTTCTGGACGTTTTTCAATGGCAAAAATCAATGAATATTGTAAATGCACAAACAGTAATTTCTCCGCATTGCAAGGTGCAATTCTGAAATTTTTTGCTTTTTCCTGCTCCTCTTAGCATGATAAAGAAGATTCAAAGAGAGTGAGATGCCAGCTCCTTTCATTCAGTCAGTAGCTTCAATCATTTCTGGATGTTTTTCAATGGCAAAAATCAATGAATATTGTAAATGCACAAACAGTAATTTCTCCGCATTGCAAGGTGCAATTCTGAAATTTTTTGCTTTTTCCTGCTCCTCTTAGCATGATAAAGAAGATTCAAAGAGAGTGAGATGCCAGCTCCTTTCATTCAGTCAGTAGCTTCAATCATTTCTGGACGTTTTTCAATGGCAAAAATCAATGAATATGGTAAATGCACAAACAGTAATTTCTCCGCATTGCAAGGTGCAATTCTGAAATTTTTTGCTTTTTCCTGCTCCTCTTAGCATGATAAAGAAGATTCAAAGAGAGTGAGATGCCAGCTCCTTTCATTCAGTCAGTAGCATCAAACATTTCTGGTATATGAATAACATGATGTTTTTCAATGGCAAAAATCAATGAATATTGTAAATGCACAAACAGTAATTTCTTCGCATTGCAAGGTGCAATTCTGAAATTTTTTGCTTTTTCCTGCTCCTCTTAGCATGATAAAGAAGATTCAAAGAGAGTGAGATGCCAGCTCCTTTCATTCAGTCAGTAGCTTCAAACATTTCTGGTATATGAATAACATGATGTTTTTCAATGGCGGCAAAAATCAATGAATATTGTAAATGCACAAACAGTAATTTCTCCGCATTGCAAGGTGCAATTCTGAAATTTTTTGCTTTTTCCTGCTCCTCTTAGCATGATAAAGAAGATTCAAAGAGAGTGAGATGCCAGCTCCTTTCATTCAGTCAGTAGCTTCAATCATTTCTGGACGTTTTTCAATGGCAAAAATCAATGAATATTGTAAATGCACAAACAGTAATTTCTCCGCATTGCAAGGTGCAATTCTGAAATTTTTTGCTTTTTCCTGCTCCTCTTAGCATGATAAAGAAGATTCAAAGAGAGTGAGATGCCAGCTCCTTTCATTCAGTCAGTAGCTTCAATCATTTCTGGACGTTTTTCAATGGCAAAAATCAATGAATATTGTAAATGCACAAACAGTAATTTCTCCGCATTGCAAGGTGCAATTCTGAAATTTTTTGCTTTTTCCTGCTCCTCTTAGTATGATAAAGAAGATTCAAAGAGAGTGAGATGCCAGCTCCTTTCATTCAGTCAGTAGCTTCAAACATTTCTGGTATATGAATAACATGATGTTTTTCAATGGCAAAAATCAATGAATATTGTAAATGCACAAACAGTAATTTCTCCGCATTGCAAGGTGCAATTCTGAAATTTTTTGCTTTTTCCTGCTCCTCTTAGCATGATAAAGAAGATTCAAAGAGAGTGAGATGCCAGCTCCTTTCATTCAGTCAGTAGCTTCAATCATTTCTGGTATATGAATAACATGATGTTTTTCAATGGCAAAAATTAATGAATATTGTAAATGCACAAACAGTAATTTCTCCGCATTGCAAGGTGCAATTCTGAAATTTTTTGCTTTTTCCTGCTCCTCTTAGCATGATAAAGAAGATTCAAAGAGAGTGAGATGCCAGCTCCTTTCATTCAGTCAGTAGCTTCAATCATTTCTGGACGTTTTTCAATGGCAAAAATCAATGAATATTGTAAATGCACAAACAGTAATTTCTCCGAATCTTCTTTATCATGCTAAGAGGAGCAGGAAAAAGCAAAAAATTTCAGAATTGCACCTTGCAATGCGGAGAAATTACTGTTTGTGCATTTACAATATTCATTGATTTTTGCCATTGAAAAACATCATGTTATTCATATACCAGAAATGTTTGAAGCTACTGACTGAATGAAAGGAGCTGGCATCTCACTCTCTTTGAATCTTCTTTATCATGCTAAGAGGAGCAGGAAAAAGCAAAAAATTTCAGAATTGCACCTTGCAATGCGGAGAAATTACTGTTTGTGCATTTACAATATTCATTGATTTTTGCCATTGAAAAACGTCCAGAAATGATTGAAGCTACTGACTGAATGAAAGGAGCTGGCATCTCACTCTCTTTGAATCTTCTTTATCATGCTAAGAGGAGCAGGAAAAATCAAAAAATTTCAGAATTGCACCTTGCAATGCGGAGAAATTACTGTTTGTGCATTTACAATATTCATTGATTTTTGCCATTGAAAAACATGTTATTCATATACCAGAAATGTTTGAAGCTACTGACTGAATGAAAGGAGCTGGCACCTCACTCTCTTTCAATCTTCTTTATCATGCTAAGAGGAGCGGGAAAAAGCAAAAAATTTCAGAATTGCACCTTGCAATGCGGAGAAATTACTGTTTGTGCATTTACAATATTCATTGATTTTTGCCATTGAAAAACGTCCAGAAATGATTGAAGGTACTGACTAAATGAAAGGAGCTGGCATCTCACTCTCTTTGAATCTTCTTTATCATGCTAAGAGGAGCAGGAAAAAGCAAAAAATTTCAGAATTGCACCTTGCAATGCGGAGAAATTACTGTTTGTGCATTTACAATATTCATTGATTTTTGCCATTGAAAAACGTCCAGAAATGATTGAAGCTACTGACTGAATGAAAGGAGCTGGCATCTCACTCTCTTTGAATCTTCTTTATCATGCTAAGAGGAGCAGGAAAAAGCAAAAAATTTCAGAATTGCACCTTGCAATACGGAGAAATTACAGTTTGTGCATTTACAATATTCATTGATTTTTGCCATTGAAAAACATCCAGAAATGATTGAAGCTACTGACTGAATGAAAGGAGCTGGCATCTCACTCTCTTTGAATCTTCTTTATCATGCTAAGAGGAGCAGGAAAAAGCAAAAAATTTCAGACTTGCACCTTGCAATGCGGAGAAATTACTGTTTGTGCATTTACAATATTCATTGATTTTTGCCATTGAAAAACATCATGTTATTCATATACCAGAAATGTTTGAAGCTACTGACTGAATGAAAGGAGCTGGCATCTCACTCTCTTTGAATCTTCTTTATCATGCTAAGAGGAGCAGGAAAAAGCAAAAAATTTCAGAATTGCACCTTGCAATGCGGAGAAATTACTGTTTGTGCATTTACAATATTCATTGATTTTTGCCATTGAAAAACGTCCAGAAATGATTGAAGCTACTGACTGAATGAAAGGAGCTGGCATCTCACTCTCTTTGAATCTTCTTTATCATGCTAAGAGGAGCAGGAAAAAGCAAAAAATTTCAGAATTGCACCTTGCAATGCGGAGAAATTACTGTTTGTGCATTTACAATATTCATTGATTTTTGCCATTGAAAAACATCATGTTATTCATATACCAGAAATGTTTGAAGCTACTGACTGAATGAAAGGAGCTGACATCTCACTCTCTTTGAATCTTCTTTATCATGCTAAGAGGAGCAGGAAAAAGCAAAAAATTTCAGAATTGCACCTTGCAATGCGGAGAAATTACTGTTTGTGCATTTACAATATTCATTGATTTTTGCCATTGAAAAACGTCCAGAAATGATTGAAGCTACTGACTGAATGAAAGGAGCTGGCATCTCACTCTCTTTGAATCTTCTTTATCATGCTAAGAGGAGCAGGAAAAAGCAAAAAATTTCAGAATTGCACCTTGCAATGCGGAGAAATTACTGTTTGTGCATTTACAATATTCATTGATTTTTGCCATTGAAAAACATCATGTTATTCATATACCAGAAATGTTTGAAGCTACTGACTGAATGAAAGGAGCTGGCATCTCACTCTCTTTGAATCTTCTTTATCATGCTAAGAGGAGCAGGAAAAAGCAAAAAATTTCAGAATTGCACCTTGCAATGTGGAGAAATTACTGTTTGTGCATTTACAATATTCATTGATTTTTGCCATTGAAAAACATCATGTTATTCATATACCAGAAATGTTTGAAGCTACTGACTGAATGAAAGGAGCTGGCATCTCACTCTCTTTGAATCTTCTTTATCATGCTAAGAGGAGCAGGAAAAAGCAAAAAATTTCAGAATTGCACCTTGCAATGCGGAGAAATTACTGTTTGTGCATTTACAATATTCATTGATTTTTACCATTGAAAAACATCCAGAAATGATTGAAGCTACTGACTGAATGAAAGGAGCTGGCATCTCACTCTCTTTGAATCTTCTTTATCATGCTAAGAGGAGCAGGAAAAAGCAAAAAATTTCAGAATTGCACCTTGCAATGCGGAGAAATTACTGTTTGTGCATTTACAATATTCATTGATTTTTGCCATTGAAAAACATCATGTTATTCATATACCAGAAATGTTTGAAGCTACTGACTGAATGAAAGGAGCTGGCATCTCACTCTCTTTGAATCTTCTTTATCATGCTAAGAGGAGCAGGAAAAAGCAAAAAATTTCAGAATTGCACCTTGCAATGTGGAGAAATTACTGTTTGTGCATTTACAATATTCATTGATTTTTACCATTGAAAAACGTCCAGAAATGATTGAAGCTACTGACTGAATGAAAGTAGCTGGCATCTCACTCTCTTTGAATCTTCTTTATCATGCTAAGAGGAGCAGGAAAAAGCAAAAAATTTCAGAATTGCACCTTGCAATGCGGAGAAATTACTGTTTGTGCATTTACAATATTCATTGATTTTTGCCATTGAAAAACGTCCAGAAATGATTGAAGCTACTGATTGAATGAAAGGAGCTGGCATCTCACTCTCTTTGAATCTTCTTTATCATGCTAAGAGGAGCAGGAAAAAGCAAAAAATTTCAGAATTGCACCTTGCAATGCGGAGAAATTACTGTTTGTGCATTTACAATATTCATTGATTTTTGCCATTGAAAAACATGTTATTCATATACCAGAAATGTTTGAAGCTACTGACTGAATGAAAGGAGCTGGCACCTCACTCTCTTTGAATCTTCTTTATCATGCTAAGAGGAGCAGGAAAAAGCAAAAAATTTCAGAATTGCACCTTGCAATGCGGAGAAATTACTGTTTGTGCATTTACAATATTCATTGATTTTTGCCATTGAAAAACATCATGTTATTCATATACCAGAAATGTTTGAAGCTACTGACTGAATGAAAGGAGTTGGCATCTCACTCTCTTTGAATCTTCTTTATCATGCTAAGAGGAGCAGGAAAAAGCAAAAAATTTCAGAATTGCACCTTGCAATGCGGAGAAATTACTGTTTGTGCATTTACAATATTCATTGATTTTTGCCATTGAAAAACATCATGTTATTCATATACCAGAAATGTTTAAAGCTACTGACTGAATGAAAGGAGCTGGCATCTCACTCTCTTTGAATCTTCTTTATCATGCTAAGAGGAGCAGGAAAAAGCAAAAAATTTTAGAATTGCACATTGCAATGTGGAGAAATTACTGTTTGTGCATTTACAATATTCATTGATTTTTACCATTGAAAAACGTCCAGAAATGATTGAAGCTACTGACTGAATGAAAGTAGCTGGCATCTCACTCTCTTTGAATCTTCTTTATCATGCTAAGAGGAGCAGGAAAAAGCAAAATATTTCAGACTTGCACCTTGCAATGCGGAGAAATTACTGTTTGTGCATTTACAATATTCATTGATTTTTGCCATTGAAAAACATCATGTTATTCATATTCCAGAAATGTTTGAAGCTACTGACTGAATGAAAGGAGCTGGCATCTCACTCTCTTTGAATCTTCTTTATCATGCTAAGAGGAGCAGGAAAAAGCAAAAAATTTCAGAATTGCACCTTGCAATGCGGAGAAATTACTGTTTGTGCATTTACAATATTCATTGATTTTTGCCATTGAAAAACGTCCAGAAATGATTGAAGCTACTGACTGAATGAAAGGAGCTGGCATCTCACTCTCTTTGAATCTTCTTTATCATGCTAAGAGGAGCAGGAAAAAGCAAAAAATTTCAGAATTGCACCTTGCAATGCGGAGAAATTACTGTTTGTGCATTTACAATATTCATTGATTTTTGCCATTGAAAAACGTCCAGAAATGATTGAAGCTACTGACTGAATGAAAGGAGCTGGCATCTCACTCTCTTTGAATCTTCTTTATCATGCTAAGAGGAGCAGGAAAAAGCAAAAAATTTCAGAATTGCACCTTGCAATGCGGAGAAATTACTGTTTGTGCATTTACAATATTCATTGATTTTAGCCATTGAAAAACATCATGTTATTCATATACCAGAAATGTTTGAAGCTACTGACTGAATGAAAGGAGCTGACATCTCACTCTCTTTGAATCTTCTTTATCATGCTAAGAGGAGCAGGAAAAAGCAAAAAATTTCAGAATTGCACCTTGCAATGCGGAGAAATTACTGTTTGTGCATTTACAATATTCATTGATTTTTGCCATTGAAAAACGTCCAGAAATGATTGAAGCTACTGACTGAATGAAAGGAGCTGGCATCTCACTCTCTTTGAATCTTCTTTATCATGCTAAGAGGAGCAGGAAAAAGCAAAAAATTTCAGAATTGCACCTTGCAATGCGGAGAAATTACTGTTTGTGCATTTACAATATTCATTGATTTTTGCCATTGAAAAACATCATGTTATTCATATACCAGAAATGTTTGAAGCTACTGACTGAATGAAAGGAGCTGGCATCTCACTCTCTTTGAATCTTCTTTATCATGCTAAGAGGAGCAGGAAAAAGCAAAAAATTTCAGAATTGCACCTTGCAATGTGGAGAAATTACTGTTTGTGCATTTACAATATTCATTGATTTTTGCCATTGAAAAACATCATGTTATTCATATACCAGAAATGTTTGAAGCTACTGACTGAATGAAAGGAGCTGGCATCTCACTCTCTTTGAATCTTCTTTATCATGCTAAGAGGAGCAGGAAAAAGCAAAAAATTTCAGAATTGCACCTTGCAATGTGGAGAAATTACTGTTTGTGCATTTACAATATTCATTGATTTTTACCATTGAAAAACGTCCAGAAATGATTGAAGCTACTGACTGAATGAAAGTAGTTGGCATCTCACTCTCTTTGAATCTTCTTTATCATGCTAAGAGGAGCAGGAAAAAGCAAAAAAATTTCAGACTTGCACCTTGCAATGCGGAGAAATTACTGTTTGTGCATTTACAATATTCATTGATTTTTGCCATTGAAAAACATCATGTTATTCATATACCAGAAATGTTTGAAGCTACTGACTGAATGAAAGGAGCTGGCATCTCACTCTCTTTGAATCTTCTTTATCATGCTAAGAGGAGCAGGAAAAAGCAAAAAATTTCAGAATTGCACCTTGCAATGCGGAGAAATTACTGTTTGTGCATTTACAATATTCATTGATTTTTGCCATTGAAAAACATCCAGAAATGATTGAAGCTACTGACTGAATGAAAGGAGCTGGCATCTCACTCTCTTTGAATCTTCTTTATCATGCTAAGAGGAGCAGGAAAAAGCAAAAAATTTCAGAATTGCACCTTGCAATGCGGAGAAATTACTGTTTGTGCATTTACAATATTCATTGATTTTTGCCATTGAAAAACATCATGTTATTCATATACCAGAAATGTTTGAAGCTACTGACTGAATGAAAGGAGCTGACATCTCACTCTCTTTGAATCTTCTTTATCATGCTAAGAGGAGCAGGAAAAAGCAAAAAATTTCAGAATTGCACCTTGCAATGCGGAGAAATTACTGTTTGTGCATTTACAATATTCATTGATTTTTGCCATTGAAAAACATCCAGAAATGATTGAAGCTACTGACTGAATGAAAGGAGCTGGCATCTCACTCTTTTTGAATCTTCTTTATCATGCTAAGAGGAGCAGGAAAAAGCAAAAAATTTCAGAATTGCACCTTGCAATGCGGAGAAATTACTGTTTGTGCATTTACAATATTCATTGATTTTTGCCATTGAAAAACATCATGTTATTCATATACCAGAAATGTTTGAAGCTACTGACTGAATGAAAGGAGCTGGCATCTCACTCTCTTTGAATCTTCTTTATCATGCTAAGAGGAGCAGGAAAAAGCAAAAAATTTCAGAATTGCACCTTGCAATGCGGAGAAATTACTGTTTGTGCATTTACAATATTCATTGATTTTTGCCATTGAAAAACATCATGTTATTCATATACCAGAAATGTTTGAAGCTACTGACTGAATGAAAGGAGCTGGCATCTCACTCTCTTTGAATCTTCTTTATCATGCTAAGAGGAGCAGGAAAAAGCAAAAAATTTCAGAATTGCACCTTGCAATGTGGAGAAATTACTGTTTGTGCATTTACAATATTCATTGATTTTTACCATTGAAAAACGTCCAGAAATGATTGAAGCTACTGACTGCATGAAAGTAACTGGCATCTCACTCTCTTTCAATCTTCTTTATCATGCTAAGAGGAGCAGGAAAAAGCAAAAAATTTCAGACTTGCACCTTGCAATGCGGAGAAATTACTGTTTGTGCATTTACAATATTCATTGATTTTTGCCATTGAAAAACATCATGTTATTCATATAAAAGAAATGTTTGAAGCTACTGACTGAATGAAAGGAGCTGGCATCTCACTCTCTTTGAATCTTCTTTATCGTGCTAAGAGGAGCAGGAAAAAGCAAAAAATTTCAGAATTGCACCTTGCAATGCGGAGAAATTACTGTTTGTGCATTTACAATATTCATTGATTTTTGCCATTGAAAAACGTCCAGAAATGATTGAAGCTACTGACTGAATGAAAGAAGCTGGCATCTCACTCTCTTTGAATCTTCTTTATCATGCTAAGAGGAGCAGGAAAAAGCAAAAAATTTCAGAATTGCACCTTGCAATGCGGAGAAATTACTGTTTGTGCATTTACAGTATTCATTGATTTTTGCCATTGAAAAACGTCCAGAAATGATTGAAGCTACTGACTGAATGAAAGGAGCTGGCATGTCACTCTCTTTGAATCTTCTTTATCATGCTAAGAGGAGCAGGAAAAATCAAAAAATTTCAGAATTGCACCTTGCAATGCGGAGAAATTACTGTTTGTGCATTTACAATATTCATTGATTTTTGCCATTGAAAAACATGTTATTCATATACCAGAAATGTTTGAAGCTACTGACTGAATGAAAGGAGCTGGCACCTCACTCTCTTTGAATCTTCTTTATCATGCTAAGAGGAGCGGGAAAAAGCAAAAAATTTCAGAATTGCACCTTGCAATGCGGAGAAATTACTGTTTGTGCATTTACAATATTCATTGATTTTTGCCATTGAAAAACGTCCAGAAATGATTGAAGGTACTGACTGAATGAAAGGAGCTGGCATCTCACTCTCTTTGAATCTTCTTTATCATGCTAAGAGGAGCAGGAAAAAGCAAAAAATTTCAGAATTGCACCTTGCAATGCGGAGAAATTACTGTTTGTGCATTTACAATATTCATTGATTTTTGCCACTGAAAAACGTCCAGAAATGATTGAAGCTACTGACTGAATGAAAGGAGCTGGCATCTCACTCTCTTTGAATCTTCTTTATCATGCTAAGAGGAGCAGGAAAAAGCAAAAAATTTCAGAATTGCACCTTGCAATGCGGAGAAATTACAGTTTGTGCATTTACAATATTCATTGATTTTTGCCATTGAAAAACATCCAGAAATGATTGAAGCTACTGACTGAATGAAAGGAGCTGGCATCTCACTCTCTTTGAATCTGCTTTATCATGCTAAGAGGAGCAGGAAAAAGCAAAAAATTTCAGAATTGCACCTTGCAATGCGGAGAAATTACTGTTTGTGCATTTACAATATTCATTGATTTTTGCCATTGAAAAACATCATGTTATTCATATACCAGAAATGTTTGAAGCTACTGACTGAATGAAAGGAGCTGGCATCTCACTGTCTTTGAATCTTCTTTATCATGCTAAGAGGAGCAGGAAAAAGCAAAAAATTTCAGAATTGCACCTTGCAATGTGGAGAAATTACTGTTTGTGCATTTACAATATTCATTGATTTTTACCATTGAAAAACGTCCAGAAATGATTGAAGCTACTGACTGAATGAAAGTAGCTGGCATCTCACTCTCTTTGAATCTTCTTTATCATGCTAAGAGGAGCAGGAAAAAGCAAAAAATTTCAGACTTGCACCTTGCAATGCGGAGAAATTACTGTTTGTGCATTTACAATATTCATTGATTTTTGCCATTGAAAAACATCATGTTATTCATATACCAGAAATGTTTGAAGCTACTGACTGAATGAAAGGAGCTGGCATCTCACTCTCTTTGAATCTTCTTTATCATGCTAAGAGGAGCAGGAAAAAGCAAAAAATTTCAGAATTGCACCTTGCAATGCGGAGAAATTACTGTTTGTGCATTTACAATATTCATTGATTTTTGCCATTGAAAAACATCATGTTATTCATATACCAGAAATGTTTGAAGCTACTGACTGAATGAAAGGAGCTGGCATCTCACTCTCTTTGAATCTTCTTTATCATGCTAAGAGGAGCAGGAAAAAGCAAAAAATTTCAGAATTGCACCTTGCAATGCGGAGAAATTACTGTTTGTGCTTTTACAATATTCATTGATTTTTGCCATTGAAAAACGTCCAGAAATGATTGAAGCTACTGACTGAATGAAAGGAGCTGGCATCTCACTCTCTTTGAATCTTCTTTATCATGCTAAGAGGAGGAGGAAAAATCAAAAAATTTCAGAATTGCACCTTGCAATGCGGAGAAATTACTGTTTGTGCATTTACAATATTCATTGATTTTTGCCATTGAAAAACATGTTATTCATATACCAGAAATGTTTGAAGCTACTGACTGAATGAAAGGAGCTGGCACCTCACTCTCTTTGAATCTTCTTTATCATGCTAAGAGGAGCGGGAAAAAGCAAAAAATTTCAGAATTGCACCTTGCAATGCGGAGAAATTACTGTTTGTGCATTTACAATATTCATTGATTTTTGCCATTGAAAAACGTCCAGAAATGATTGAAGCTACTGACTGAATGAAAGGAGCTGGCATCTCACTCTCTTTGAATCTTCTTTATCATGCTAAGAGGAGCAGGAAAAAGCAAAAAATTTCAGAATTGCACCTTGCAATGCGGAGAAATTACTGTTTGTGCATTTACAATATTCATTGATTTTTGCCATTGAAAAACGTCCAGAAATGATTGAAGCTACTGACTGAATGAAAGGAGCTGGCATCTCACTCTCTTTGAATCTTCTTTATCATGCTAAGAGGAGCAGGAAAAAGCAAAAAATTTCAGAATTGCACCTTGCAATGCGGAGAAATTACAGTTTGTGCATTTACAATATTCATTGATTTTTGCCATTGAAAAACATCCAGAAATGATTGAAGCTACTGACTGAATGAAAGGAGCTGGCATCTCACTCTCTTTGAATCTTCTTTATCATGCTAAGAGGAGCAGGAAAAAGCAAAAAATTTCAGAATTGCACCTTGCAATGCGGAGAAATTACTGTTTGTGCATTTACAATATTCATTGATTTTTGCCATTGAAAAACATCATGTTATTCATATACCAGAAATGTTTGAAGCTACTGACTGAATGAAAGGAGCTGGCATCTCACTCTCTTTGAATCTTCGTTATCATGCTAAGAGGAGCAGGAAAAAGCAAAAAATTTCAGAATTGCACCTTGCAATGTGGAGAAATTACTGTTTGTGCATTTACAATATTCATTGATTTTTACCATTGAAAAACGTCCAGAAATGATTGAAGCTACTGACTGAATGAAAGTAGCTGGCATCTCACTCTCTTTGAATCTTCTTTATCATGCTAAGAGGAGCAGGAAAAAGCAAAAAATTTCAGACTTGCACCTTGCAATGCGGAGAAATTACTGTTTGTGCATTTACAATATTCATTGATTTTTGCCATTGAAAAACGTCCAGAAATGATTGAAGGTACTGACTGAATGAAAGGAGCTGGCATCTCACTCTCTTTGAATCTTCTTTATCATGCTAAGAGGAGCAGGAAAAAGCAAAAAATTTCAGAATTGCACCTTGCAATGCGGAGAAATTACTGTTTGTGCATTTACAATATTCATTGATTTTTGCCACTGAAAAACGTCCAGAAATGATTGAAGATACTGACTGAATGAAAGGAGCTGGCATCTCACTCTTTTTGAATCTTCTTTATCATGCTAAGAGGAGCAGGAAAAAGCAAAAAATTTCAGAATTGCACCTTGCAATGCGGAGAAATTACAGTTTGTGCATTTACAATATTCATTGATTTTTGCCATTGAAAAACATCCAGAAATGATTGAAGCTACTGACTGAATGAAAGGAGCTGGCATCTCACTCTCTTTGAATCTTCTTTATCATGCTAAGAGGAGCAGGAAAAAGCAAAAAATTTCAGAATTGCACCTTGCAATGCGGAGAAATTACTGTTTGTGCATTTACAATATTCATTGATTTTTGCCATTGAAAAACATCATGTTATTCATATACCAGAAATGTTTGAAGCTACTGACTGAATGAAAGGAGCTGGCATCTCACTCTCTTTGAATCTTCTTTATCATGCTAAGAGGAGCAGGAAAAAGCAAAAAATTTCAGAATTGCACCTTGCAATGTGGAGAAATTACTGTTTGTGCATTTACAATATTCATTGATTTTTACCATTGAAAAACGTCCAGAAATGATTGAAGCTACTGACTGAATGAAAGTAGCTGGCATCTCACTCTCTTTGAATCTTCTTTATCATGCTAAGAGGAGCAGGAAAAAGCAAAAAATTTCAGACTTGCACCTTGCAATGCGGAGAAATTACTGTTTGTGCATTTACAATATTCATTGATTTTTGCCATTGAAAAACATCATGTTATTCATATACCAGAAATGTTTGAAGCTACTGACTGAATGAAAGGAGCTGGCATCTCACTCTCTTTGAATCTTCTTTATCATGCTAAGAGGAGCAGGAAAAAGCAAAAAATTTCAGAATTGCACCTTGCAATGCGGAGAAATTACTGTTTGTGCATTTACAATATTCATTGATTTTTGCCATTGAAAAACATCATGTTATTCATATACCAGAAATGTTTGAAGCTACTGACTGAATGAAAGGAGCTGGCATCTCACTCTCTTTGAATCTTCTTTATCATGCTAAGAGGAGCAGGAAAAAGCAAAAAATTTCAGAATTGCACATTGCAATGCGGAGAAATTACTGTTTGTGCATTTACAATATTCATTGATTTTTGCCATTGAAAAACGTCCAGAAATGATTGAAGCTACTGACTGAATGAAAGGAGCTGGCATCTCACTCTCTTTGAATCTTCTTTATCATGCTAAGAGGAGCAGGAAAAAGCAAAAAATTTCAGAATTGCACCTTGCAATGCGGAGAAATTACTGTTTGTGCATTTACAATATTCATTGATTTTTGCCATTGAAAAACGTCCAGAAATGATTGAAGCTACTGACTGAATGAAAGGAGCTGGCATCTCACTCTCTTTGAATCTTCTTTATCATGCTAAGAGGAGCAGGAAAAAGCAAAAAATTTCAGAATTGCACCTTGCAATACGGAGAAATTACAGTTTGTGCATTTACAATATTCATTGATTTTTGCCATTGAAAAACATCCAGAAATGATTGAAGCTACTGACTGAATGAAAGGAGCTGGCATCTCACTCTCTTTGAATCTTGTTTATCATGCTAAGAGGAGCAGGAAAAAGCAAAAAATTTCAGAATTGCACCTTGCAATGCGGAGAAATTACTGTTTGTGCATTTACAATATTCATTGATTTTTGCCATTGAAAAACATCATGTTATTCATATACCAGAAATGATTGAAGCTACTGACTGAATGAAAGGAGCTGGCATCTCACTCTCTTTGAATCTTCTTTATCATGCTAAGAGGAGCAGGAAAAAGTAAAACATTTCAGAATTGCACCTTGCAATGCGGAAAAATTACTGTTTGTGCATTTATAATATTCAATGATTTTTGCCATTGAAAAACGTCCAGAAATGATTGAAGCTACTGACTGAACGAAAGGAGCTGGCATCTCACTCTCTTTGAATCTTCTTTATCATGCTAAGAGGAGCAGGAAAAAGCAAAAAATTTCAGAATTGCACCTTGCAATGCGGAGAAATTACTGTTTGTGCATTTACAATATTCATTGATTTTTGCCATTGAAAAACGTCCAGAAATGATTGAAGCTACTGACTGAATGAAAGGAGCTGGCATCTCACTCTCTTTGAATCTTCTTTATCATGCTAAGAGGAGCAGGAAAAAGCAAAAAATTTCAGAATTGCACCTTGCAATGCGGAGAAATTACTGTTTGTGCATTTACAATATTCATTGATTTTTGCCATTGAAAAACATCATGTTATTCATATACCAGAAATGTTTGAAGCTACTGACTGAATGAAAGGAGCTGACATCTCACTCTCTTTGAATCTTCTTTATCATGCTAAGAGGAGCAGGAAAAAGCAAAAAATTTCAGAATTGCACCTTGCAATGCGGAGAAATTACTGTTTGTGCATTTACAATATTCATTGATTTTTGCCATTGAAAAACGTCCAGAAATGATTGAAGCTACTGACTGAATGAAAGGAGCTGGCATCTCACTCTCTTTGAATCTTCTTTATCATGCTAAGAGGAGCAGGAAAAAGCAAAAAATTTCAGAATTGCACCTTGCAATGCGGAGAAATTACTGTTTGTGCATTTACAATATTCATTGATTTTTGCCATTGAAAAACATCATGTTATTCATATACCAGAAATGTTTGAAGCTACTGACTGAATGAAAGGAGCTGGCATCTCACTCTCTTTGAATCTTCTTTATCATGCTAAGAGGAGCAGGAAAAAGCAAAAAATTTCAGAATTGCACCTTGCAATGTGGAGAAATTACTGTTTGTGCATTTACAATATTCATTGATTTTTGCCATTGAAAAACATCATGTTATTCATATACCAGAAATGTTTGAAGCTACTGACTGAATGAAAGGAGCTGGCATCTCACTCTCTTTGAATCTTCTTTATCATGCTAAGAGGAGCAGGAAAAAGCAAAAAATTTCAGAATTGCACCTTGCAATGTGGAGAAATTACTGTTTGTGCATTTACAATATTCATTGATTTTTGCCATTGAAAAACATCATGTTATTCATATACCAGAAATGTTTGAAGCTACTGACTGAATGAAAGGAGCTGGCATCTCACTCTCTTTGAATCTTCTTTATCATGCTAAGAGGAGCAGGAAAAAGCAAAAAATTTCAGAATTGCACCTTGCAATGTGGAGAAATTACTGTTTGTGCATTTACAATATTCATTGATTTTTACCATTGAAAAACGTCCAGAAATGATTGAAGCTACTGACTGAATGAAAGTAGCTGGCATCTCACTCTCTTTGAATCTTCTTTATCATGCTAAGAGGAGCAGGAAAAAGCAAAAAATTTCAGACTTGCACCTTGCAATGCGGAGAAATTACTGTTTGTGCATTTACAATATTCATTGATTTTTGCCATTGAAAAACATCATGTTATTCATATACCAGAAATGTTTGAAGCTACTGACTGAATGAAAGGAGCTGGCATCTCACTCTCTTTGAATCTTCTTTATCATGCTAAGAGGAGCAGGAAAAAGCAAAAAATTTCAGAATTGCACCTTGCAATGCGGAGAAATTACTGTTTGTGCATTTACAATATTCATTGATTTTTGCCATTGAAAAACATCATGTTATTCATATACCAGAAATGTTTGAAGCTACTGACTGAATGAAAGGAGCTGGCATCTCACTCTCTTTGAATCTTCTTTATCATGCTAAGAGGAGCAGGAAAAAGCAAAAAATTTCAGAATTGCACATTGCAATGCGGAGAAATTACTGTTTGTGCATTTACAATATTCATTGATTTTTGCCATTGAAAAACGTCCAGAAATGATTGAAGCTACTGACTGAATGAAAGGAGCTGGCATCTCACTCTCTTTGAATCTTCTTTATCATGCTAAGAGGAGCAGGAAAAAGCAAAAAATTTCAGAATTGCACCTTGCAATGCGGAGAAATTACTGTTTGTGCATTTACAATATTCATTGATTTTTGCCATTGAAAAACGTCCAGAAATGATTGAAGCTACTGACTGAATGAAAGGAGCTGGCATCTCACTCTCTTTGAATCTTCTTTATCATGCTAAGAGGAGCAGGAAAAAGCAAAAAATTTCAGAATTGCACCTTGCAATACGGAGAAATTACAGTTTGTGCATTTACAATATTCATTGATTTTTGCCATTGAAAAACATCCAGAAATGATTGAAGCTACTGACTGAATGAAAGGAGCTGGCATCTCACTCTCTTTGAATCTTCTTTATCATGCTAAGAGGAGCAGGAAAAAGCAAAAAATTTCAGACTTGCACCTTGCAATGCGGAGAAATTACTGTTTGTGCATTTACAATATTCATTGATTTTTGCCATTGAAAAACGTCCAGAAATGATTGAAGCTACTGACTGAATGAAAGGAGCTGGCATCTCACTCTCTTTGAATCTTCTTTATCATGCTAAGAGGAGCAGGAAAAAGCAAAAAATTTCAGAATTGCACCTTGCAATACGGAGAAATTACAGTTTGTGCATTTACAATATTCATTGATTTTTGCCATTGAAAAACATCCAGAAATGATTGAAGCTACTGACTGAATGAAAGGAGCTGGCATCTCACTCTCTTTGAATCTTCTTTATCATGCTAAGAGGAGCAGGAAAAAGCAAAAAATTTCAGACTTGCACCTTGCAATGCGGAGAAATTACTGTTTGTGCATTTACAATATTCATTGATTTTTGCCATTGAAAAACATCATGTTATTCATATACCAGAAATGTTTGAAGCTACTGACTGAATGAAAGGAGCTGGCATCTCACTCTCTTTGAATCTTCTTTATCATGCTAAGAGGAGCAGGAAAAAGCAAAAAATTTCAGAATTGCACCTTGCAATGCGGAGAAATTACTGTTTGTGCATTTACAATATTCATTGATTTTTGCCATTGAAAAACGTCCAGAAATGATTGAAGCTACTGACTGAATGAAAGGAGCTGGCATCTCACTCTCTTTGAATCTTGTTTATCATGCTAAGAGGAGCAGGAAAAAGCAAAAAATTTCAGAATTGCACCTTGCAATGCGGAGAAATTACTGTTTGTGCATTTACAATATTCATTGATTTTTGCCATTGAAAAACATCATGTTATTCATATACCAGAAATGATTGAAGCTACTGACTGAATGAAAGGAGCTGGCATCTCACTCTCTTTGAATCTTCTTTATCATGCTAAGAGGAGCAGGAAAAAGTAAAACATTTCAGAATTGCACCTTGCAATGCGGAAAAATTACTGTTTGTGCATTTATAATATTCAATGATTTTTGCCATTGAAAAACGTCCAGAAATGATTGAAGCTACTGACTGAACGAAAGGAGCTGGCATCTCACTCTCTTTGAATCTTCTTTATCATGCTAAGAGGAGCAGGAAAAAGCAAAAAATTTCAGAATTGCACCTTGCAATGCGGAGAAATTACTGTTTGTGCATTTACAATATTCATTGATTTTTGCCATTGAAAAACGTCCAGAAATGATTGAAGCTACTGACTGAATGAAAGGAGCTGGCATCTCACTCTCTTTGAATCTTCTTTATCATGCTAAGAGGAGCAGGAAAAAGCAAAAAATTTCAGAATTGCACCTTGCAATGCGGAGAAATTACTGTTTGTGCATTTACAATATTCATTGATTTTTGCCATTGAAAAACATCATGTTATTCATATACCAGAAATGTTTGAAGCTACTGACTGAATGAAAGGAGCTGACATCTCACTCTCTTTGAATCTTCTTTATCATGCTAAGAGGAGCAGGAAAAAGCAAAAAATTTCAGAATTGCACCTTGCAATGCGGAGAAATTACTGTTTGTGCATTTACAATATTCATTGATTTTTGCCATTGAAAAACGTCCAGAAATGATTGAAGCTACTGACTGAATGAAAGGAGCTGGCATCTCACTCTCTTTGAATCTTCTTTATCATGCTAAGAGGAGCAGGAAAAAGCAAAAAATTTCAGAATTGCACCTTGCAATGCGGAGAAATTACTGTTTGTGCATTTACAATATTCATTGATTTTTGCCATTGAAAAACATCATGTTATTCATATACCAGAAATGTTTGAAGCTACTGACTGAATGAAAGGAGCTGGCATCTCACTCTCTTTGAATCTTCTTTATCATGCTAAGAGGAGCAGGAAAAAGCAAAAAATTTCAGAATTGCACCTTGCAATGTGGAGAAATTACTGTTTGTGCATTTACAATATTCATTGATTTTTGCCATTGAAAAACATCATGTTATTCATATACCAGAAATGTTTGAAGCTACTGACTGAATGAAAGGAGCTGGCATCTCACTCTCTTTGAATCTTCTTTATCATGCTAAGAGGAGCAGGAAAAAGCAAAAAATTTCAGAATTGCACCTTGCAATGTGGAGAAATTACTGTTTGTGCATTTACAATATTCATTGATTTTTACCATTGAAAAACGTCCAGAAATGATTGAAGCTACTGACTGAATGAAAGTAGCTGGCATCTCACTCTCTTTGAATCTTCTTTATCATGCTAAGAGGAGCAGGAAAAAGCAAAAAATTTCAGACTTGCACCTTGCAATGCGGAGAAATTACTGTTTGTGCATTTACAATATTCATTGATTTTTGCCATTGAAAAACATCATGTTATTCATATACCAGAAATGTTTGAAGCTACTGACTGAATGAAAGGAGCTGGCATCTCACTCTCTTTGAATCTTCTTTATCATGCTAAGAGGAGCAGGAAAAAGCAAAAAATTTCAGAATTGCACCTTGCAATGTGGAGAAATTACTGTTTGTGCATTTACAATATTCATTGATTTTTACCATTGAAAAACGTCCAGAAATGATTGAAGCTACTGACTGAATGAAAGTAGCTGGCATCTCACTCTCTTTGAATCTTCTTTATCATGCTAAGAGGAGCAGGAAAAAGCAAAAAATTTCAGACTTGCACCTTGCAATGCGGAGAAATTACTGTTTGTGCATTTACAATATTCATTGATTTTTGACATTGAAAAACATCATGTTATTCATATACCAGAAATGTTTGAAGCTACTGACTGAATCAAAGGAGCTGGCATCTCACTCTCTTTGAATCTTCTTTATCATGCTAAGAGGAGCAGGAAAAAGCAAAAAATTTCAGAATTGCACCTTGCAATGCGGAGAAATTACTGTTTGTGCATTTACAATATTCATTGATTTTTGCCATTGAAAAACGTCCAGAAATGATTGAAGCTACTGACTGAATGAAAGGATCTGGCATCTCACTCTCTTTGAATCTTCTTTATCATGCTAAGAGGAGCAGGAAAAAGCAAAAAATTTCAGAATTGCACCTTGCAATGCGGAGAAATTACTGTTTGTGCATTTACAATATTCATTGATTTTTGCCATTGAAAAACGTCCAGAAATGATTGAAGCTACTGATTGAATGAAAGGAGCTGGCATCTCACTCTCTTTGAATCTTCTTTATCATGCTAAGAGGAGCAGGAAAAAGCAAAAAATTTCAGAATTGCACCTTGCAATGCGGAGAAATTACTGTTTGTGCATTTACAATATTCATTGATTTTTGCCATTGAAAAACATGTTATTCATATACCAGAAATGTTTGAAGCTACTGACTGAATGAAAGGAGCTGGCATCTCACTCTCTTTGAATCTTCTTTATCATGCTAAGAGGAGCAGGAAAAAGCAAAAAATTTCAGAATTGCACCTTGCAATGTGGAGAAATTACTGTTTGTGCATTTACAATATTCATTGATTTTTACCATTGAAAAACGTCCAGAAATGATTGAAGCTACTGACTGAATGAAAGTAGCTGGCATCTCACTCTCTTTGAATCTTCTTTATCATGCTAAGAGGAGCAGGAAAAAGCAAAAAATTTCAGACTTGCACCTTGCAATGCGGAGAAATTACTGTTTGTGCATTTACAATATTCATTGATTTTTGCCATTGAAAAACATCATGTTATTCATATACCAGAAATGTTTGAAGCTACTGACTGAATGAAAGGAGCTGGCATCTCACTCTCTTTGAATCTTCTTTATCATGCTAAGAGGAGCAGGAAAAAGCAAAAAATTTCAGAATTGCACCTTGCAATGCGGAGAAATTACTGTTTGTGCATTTACAATATTCATTGATTTTTGCCATTGAAAAACATCATGTTATTCATATACCAGAAATGTTTGAAGCTACTGACTGAATGAAAGGAGCTGGCATCTCACTCTCTTTGAATCTTCTTTATCATGCTAAGAGGAGCAGGAAAAAGCAAAAAATTTCAGAATTGCACATTGCAATGCGGAGAAATTACTGTTTGTGCATTTACAATATTCATTGATTTTTGCCATTGAAAAACGTCCAGAAATGATTGAAGCTACTGACTGAATGAAAGGAGCTGGCATCTCACTCTCTTTGAATCTTCTTTATCATGCTAAGAGGAGCAGGAAAAAGCAAAAAATTTCAGAATTGCACCTTGCAATGCGGAGAAATTACTGTTTGTGCATTTACAATATTCATTGATTTTTGCCATTGAAAAACGTCCAGAAATGATTGAAGCTACTGACTGAATGAAAGGAGCTGGCATCTCACTCTCTTTGAATCTTCTTTATCATGCTAAGAGGAGCAGGAAAAAGCAAAAAATTTCAGAATTGCACCTTGCAATACGGAGAAATTACAGTTTGTGCATTTACAATATTCATTGATTTTTGCCATTGAAAAACATCCAGAAATGATTGAAGCTACTGACTGAATGAAAGGAGCTGGCATCTCACTCTCTTTGAATCTTCTTTATCATGCTAAGAGGAGCAGGAAAAAGCAAAAAATTTCAGACTTGCACCTTGCAATGCGGAGAAATTACTGTTTGTGCATTTACAATATTCATTGATTTTTGCCATTGAAAAACGTCCAGAAATGATTGAAGCTACTGACTGAATGAAAGGAGCTGGCATCTCACTCTCTTTGAATCTTCTTTATCATGCTAAGAGGAGCAGGAAAAAGCAAAAAATTTCAGAATTGCACCTTGCAATACGGAGAAATTACAGTTTGTGCATTTACAATATTCATTGATTTTTGCCATTGAAAAACATCCAGAAATGATTGAAGCTACTGACTGAATGAAAGGAGCTGGCATCTCACTCTCTTTGAATCTTCTTTATCATGCTAAGAGGAGCAGGAAAAAGCAAAAAATTTCAGACTTGCACCTTGCAATGCGGAGAAATTACTGTTTGTGCATTTACAATATTCATTGATTTTTGCCATTGAAAAACATCATGTTATTCATATACCAGAAATGTTTGAAGCTACTGACTGAATGAAAGGAGCTGGCATCTCACTCTCTTTGAATCTTCTTTATCATGCTAAGAGGAGCAGGAAAAAGCAAAAAATTTCAGAATTGCACCTTGCAATGCGGAGAAATTACTGTTTGTGCATTTACAATATTCATTGATTTTTGCCATTGAAAAACGTCCAGAAATGATTGAAGCTACTGACTGAATGAAAGGAGCTGGCATCTCACTCTCTTTGAATCTTGTTTATCATGCTAAGAGGAGCAGGAAAAAGCAAAAAATTTCAGAATTGCACCTTGCAATGCGGAGAAATTACTGTTTGTGCATTTACAATATTCATTGATTTTTGCCATTGAAAAACATCATGTTATTCATATACCAGAAATGATTGAAGCTACTGACTGAATGAAAGGAGCTGGCATCTCACTCTCTTTGAATCTTCTTTATCATGCTAAGAGGAGCAGGAAAAAGTAAAACATTTCAGAATTGCACCTTGCAATGCGGAAAAATTACTGTTTGTGCATTTATAATATTCAATGATTTTTGCCATTGAAAAACGTCCAGAAATGATTGAAGCTACTGACTGAACGAAAGGAGCTGGCATCTCACTCTCTTTGAATCTTCTTTATCATGCTAAGAGGAGCAGGAAAAAGCAAAAAATTTCAGAATTGCACCTTGCAATGCGGAGAAATTACTGTTTGTGCATTTACAATATTCATTGATTTTTGCCATTGAAAAACGTCCAGAAATGATTGAAGCTACTGACTGAATGAAAGGAGCTGGCATCTCACTCTCTTTGAATCTTCTTTATCATGCTAAGAGGAGCAGGAAAAAGCAAAAAATTTCAGAATTGCACCTTGCAATGCGGAGAAATTACTGTTTGTGCATTTACAATATTCATTGATTTTTGCCATTGAAAAACATCATGTTATTCATATACCAGAAATGTTTGAAGCTACTGACTGAATGAAAGGAGCTGACATCTCACTCTCTTTGAATCTTCTTTATCATGCTAAGAGGAGCAGGAAAAAGCAAAAAATTTCAGAATTGCACCTTGCAATGCGGAGAAATTACTGTTTGTGCATTTACAATATTCATTGATTTTTGCCATTGAAAAACGTCCAGAAATGATTGAAGCTACTGACTGAATGAAAGGAGCTGGCATCTCACTCTCTTTGAATCTTCTTTATCATGCTAAGAGGAGCAGGAAAAAGCAAAAAATTTCAGAATTGCACCTTGCAATGCGGAGAAATTACTGTTTGTGCATTTACAATATTCATTGATTTTTGCCATTGAAAAACATCATGTTATTCATATACCAGAAATGTTTGAAGCTACTGACTGAATGAAAGGAGCTGGCATCTCACTCTCTTTGAATCTTCTTTATCATGCTAAGAGGAGCAGGAAAAAGCAAAAAATTTCAGAATTGCACCTTGCAATGTGGAGAAATTACTGTTTGTGCATTTACAATATTCATTGATTTTTGCCATTGAAAAACATCATGTTATTCATATACCAGAAATGTTTGAAGCTACTGACTGAATGAAAGGAGCTGGCATCTCACTCTCTTTGAATCTTCTTTATCATGCTAAGAGGAGCAGGAAAAAGCAAAAAATTTCAGAATTGCACCTTGCAATGTGGAGAAATTACTGTTTGTGCATTTACAATATTCATTGATTTTTACCATTGAAAAACGTCCAGAAATGATTGAAGCTACTGACTGAATGAAAGTAGCTGGCATCTCACTCTCTTTGAATCTTCTTTATCATGCTAAGAGGAGCAGGAAAAAGCAAAAAATTTCAGACTTGCACCTTGCAATGCGGAGAAATTACTGTTTGTGCATTTACAATATTCATTGATTTTTGCCATTGAAAAACATCATGTTATTCATATACCAGAAATGTTTGAAGCTACTGACTGAATGAAAGGAGCTGGCATCTCACTCTCTTTGAATCTTCTTTATCATGCTAAGAGGAGCAGGAAAAAGCAAAAAATTTCAGAATTGCACCTTGCAATGTGGAGAAATTACTGTTTGTGCATTTACAATATTCATTGATTTTTACCATTGAAAAACGTCCAGAAATGATTGAAGCTACTGACTGAATGAAAGTAGCTGGCATCTCACTCTCTTTGAATCTTCTTTATCATGCTAAGAGGAGCAGGAAAAAGCAAAAAATTTCAGACTTGCACCTTGCAATGCGGAGAAATTACTGTTTGTGCATTTACAATATTCATTGATTTTTGACATTGAAAAACATCATGTTATTCATATACCAGAAATGTTTGAAGCTACTGACTGAATCAAAGGAGCTGGCATCTCACTCTCTTTGAATCTTCTTTATCATGCTAAGAGGAGCAGGAAAAAGCAAAAAATTTCAGAATTGCACCTTGCAATGCGGAGAAATTACTGTTTGTGCATTTACAATATTCATTGATTTTTGCCATTGAAAAACGTCCAGAAATGATTGAAGCTACTGACTGAATGAAAGGATCTGGCATCTCACTCTCTTTGAATCTTCTTTATCATGCTAAGAGGAGCAGGAAAAAGCAAAAAATTTCAGAATTGCACCTTGCAATGCGGAGAAATTACTGTTTGTGCATTTACAATATTCATTGATTTTTGCCATTGAAAAACGTCCAGAAATGATTGAAGCTACTGATTGAATGAAAGGAGCTGGCATCTCACTCTCTTTGAATCTTCTTTATCATGCTAAGAGGAGCAGGAAAAAGCAAAAAATTTCAGAATTGCACCTTGCAATGCGGAGAAATTACTGTTTGTGCATTTACAATATTCATTGATTTTTGCCATTGAAAAACATGTTATTCATATACCAGAAATGTTTGAAGCTACTGACTGAATGAAAGGAGCTGGCATCTCACTCTCTTTGAATCTTCTTTATCATGCTAAGAGGAGCAGGAAAAAGCAAAAAATTTCAGAATTGCACCTTGCAATGTGGAGAAATTACTGTTTGTGCATTTACAATATTCATTGATTTTTACCATTGAAAAACGTCCAGAAATGATTGAAGCTACTGACTGAATGAAAGTAGCTGGCATCTCACTCTCTTTGAATCTTCTTTATCATGCTAAGAGGAGCAGGAAAAAGCAAAAAATTTCAGACTTGCACCTTGCAATGCGGAGAAATTACTGTTTGTGCATTTACAATATTCATTGATTTTTGCCATTGAAAAACATCATGTTATTCATATACCAGAAATGTTTGAAGCTACTGACTGAATGAAAGGAGCTGGCATCTCACTCTCTTTGAATCTTCTTTATCATGCTAAGAGGAGCAGGAAAAAGCAAAAAATTTCAGAATTGCACCTTGCAATGCGGAGAAATTACTGTTTGTGCATTTACAATATTCATTGATTTTTGCCATTGAAAAACATCATGTTATTCATATACCAGAAATGTTTGAAGCTACTGACTGAATGAAAGGAGCTGGCATCTCACTCTCTTTGAATCTTCTTTATCATGCTAAGAGGAGCAGGAAAAAGCAAAAAATTTCAGAATTGCACCTTGCAATGCGGAGAAATTACTGTTTGTGCATTTACAATATTCATTGATTTTTGCCATTGAAAAACGTCCAGAAATGATTGAAGCTACTGACTGAATGAAAGGAGCTGGCATCTCACTCTCTTTGAATCTTCTTTATCATGCTAAGAGGAGCAGGAAAAAGCAAAAAATTTCAGAATTGCACCTTGCAATGCGGAGAAATTACTGTTTGTGCATTTACAATATTCATTGATTTTTGCCATTGAAAAACGTCCAGAAATGATTGAAGCTACTGACTGAATGAAAGGAGCTGGCATCTCACTCTCTTTGAATCTTCTTTATCATGCTAAGAGGAGCAGGAAAAAGCAAAAAATTTCAGAATTGCTCCTTGCAATACGGAGAAATTACAGTTTGTGCATTTACAATATTCATTGATTTTTGCCATTGAAAAACATCCAGAAATGATTGAAGCTACTGACTGAATGAAAGGAGCTGGCATCTCACTCTCTTTGAATCTTCTTTATCATGCTAAGAGGAGCAGGAAAAAGCAAAAAATTTCAGACTTGCACCTTGCAATGCGGAGAAATTACTGTTTGTGCATTTACAATATTCATTGATTTTTGCCATTGAAAAACATCATGTTATTCATATACCAGAAATGTTTGAAGCTACTGACTGAATGAAAGGAGCTGGCATCTCACTCTCTTTGAATCTTCTTTATCATGCTAAGAGGAGCAGGAAAAAGCAAAAAATTTCAGAATTGCACCTTGCAATGCGGAGAAATTACTGTTTGTGCATTTACAATATTCATTGATTTTTGCCATTGAAAAACGTCCAGAAATGATTGAAGCTACTGACTGAATGA
This sequence comes from Phyllobates terribilis, assembly GCF_046119375.1. Lineage (NCBI taxonomy): Eukaryota > Metazoa > Chordata > Amphibia > Anura > Dendrobatidae > Phyllobates > Phyllobates terribilis. The sequence continues at coordinate 183,656 of NW_027364540.1, forward strand.
AAGGAGCTGGCATCTCACTCTCTTTGAATCTTGTTTATCATGCTAAGAGGAGCAGGAAAAAGCAAAAAATTTCAGAATTGCACCTTGCAATGCGGAGAAATTACTGTTTGTGCATTTACAATATTCATTGATTTTTGCCATTGAAAAACGTCCAGAAATGATTGAAGCTACTGACTGAATGAAAGGAGCTGGCATCTCACTCTCTTTGAATCTTCTTTATCATGCTAAGAGGAGCAGGAAAAAGCAAAAAATTTCAGAATTGCACCTTGCAATGCGGAGAAATTACTGTTTGTGCATTTACAATATTCATTGATTTTTGCCATTGAAAAACATCATGTTATTCATATACCAGAAATGATTGAAGCTACTGACTGAATGAAAGGAGCTGGCATCTCACTCTCTTTGAATCTTCTTTATCATGCTAAGAGGAGCAGGAAAAAGTAAAACATTTCAGAATTGCACCTTGCAATGCGGAAAAATTACTGTTTGTGCATTTATAATATTCAATGATTTTTGCCATTGAAAAACGTCCAGAAATGATTGAAGCTACTGACTGAACGAAAGGAGCTGGCATCTCACTCTCTTTGAATCTTCTTTATCATGCTAAGAGGAGCAGGAAAAAGCAAAAAATTTCAGAATTGCACCTTGCAATGCGGAGAAATTACTGTTTGTGCATTTACAATATTCATTGATTTTTGCCATTGAAAAACGTCCAGAAATGATTGAAGCTACTGACTGAATGAAAGGAGCTGGCATCTCACTCTCTTTGAATCTTCTTTATCATGCTAAGAGGAGCAGGAAAAAGCAAAAAATTTCAGAATTGCACCTTGCAATGCGGAGAAATTACTGTTTGTGCATTTACAATATTCATTGATTTTTGCCATTGAAAAACATCATGTTATTCATATACCAGAAATGTTTGAAGCTACTGACTGAATGAAAGGAGCTGACATCTCACTCTCTTTGAATCTTCTTTATCATGCTAAGAGGAGCAGGAAAAAGCAAAAAATTTCAGAATTGCACCTTGCAATGCGGAGAAATTACTGTTTGTGCATTTACAATATTCATTGATTTTTGCCATTGAAAAACGTCCAGAAATGATTGAAGCTACTGACTGAATGAAAGGAGCTGGCATCTCACTCTCTTTGAATCTTCTTTATCATGCTAAGAGGAGCAGGAAAAAGCAAAAAATTTCAGAATTGCACCTTGCAATGCGGAGAAATTACTGTTTGTGCATTTACAATATTCATTGATTTTTGCCATTGAAAAACATCATGTTATTCATATACCAGAAATGTTTGAAGCTACTGACTGAATGAAAGGAGCTGGCATCTCACTCTCTTTGAATCTTCTTTATCATGCTAAGAGGAGCAGGAAAAAGCAAAAAATTTCAGAATTGCACCTTGCAATGTGGAGAAATTACTGTTTGTGCATTTACAATATTCATTGATTTTTGCCATTGAAAAACATCATGTTATTCATAAACCAGAAATGTTTGAAGCTACTGACTGAATGAAAGGAGCTGGCATCTCACTCTCTTTGAATCTTCTTTATCATGCTAAGAGGAGCAGGAAAAAGCAAAAAATTTCAGAATTGCACCTTGCAATGTGGAGAAATTACTGTTTGTGCATTTACAATATTCATTGATTTTTACCATTGAAAAACGTCCAGAAATGATTGAAGCTACTGACTGAATGAAAGTAGCTGGCATCTCACTCTCTTTGAATCTTCTTTATCATGCTAAGAGGAGCAGGAAAAAGCAAAAAATTTCAGACTTGCACCTTGCAATGCGGAGAAATTACTGTTTGTGCATTTACAATATTCATTGATTTTTGCCATTGAAAAACATCATGTTATTCATATACCAGAAATGTTTGAAGCTACTGACTGAATGAAAGGAGCTGGCATCTCACTCTCTTTGAATTTTCTTTATCATGCTAAGAGGAGCAGGAAAAAGCAAAAAATTTCAGAATTGCACCTTGCAATGTGGAGAAATTACTGTTTGTGCATTTACAATATTCATTGATTTTTACCATTGAAAAACGTCCAGAAATGATTGAAGCTACTGACTGAATGAAAGTAGCTGGCATCTCACTCTCTTTGAATCTTCTTTATCATGCTAAGAGGAGCAGGAAAAAGCAAAAAATTTCAGACTTGCACCTTGCAATGCGGAGAAATTACTGTTTGTGCATTTACAATATTCATTGATTTTTGACATTGAAAAACATCATGTTATTCATATACCAGAAATGTTTGAAGCTACTGACTGAATCAAAGGAGCTGGCATCTCACTCTCTTTGAATCTTCTTTATCATGCTAAGAGGAGCAGGAAAAAGCAAAAAATTTCAGAATTGCACCTTGCAATGCGGAGAAATTACTGTTTGTGCATTTACAATATTCATTGATTTTTGCCATTGAAAAACGTCCAGAAATGATTGAAGCTACTGACTGAATGAAAGGATCTGGCATCTCACTCTCTTTGAATCTTCTTTATCATGCTAAGAGGAGCAGGAAAAAGCAAAAAATTTCAGAATTGCACCTTGCAATGCGGAGAAATTACTGTTTGTGCATTTACAATATTCATTGATTTTTGCCATTGAAAAACGTCCAGAAATGATTGAAGCTACTGATTGAATGAAAGGAGCTGGCATCTCACTCTCTTTGAATCTTCTTTATCATGCTAAGAGGAGCAGGAAAAAGCAAAAAATTTCAGAATTGCACCTTGCAATGCGGAGAAATTACTGTTTGTGCATTTACAATATTCATTGATTTTTGCCATTGAAAAACATGTTATTCATATACCAGAAATGTTTGAAGCTACTGACTGAATGAAAGGAGCTGGCACCTCACTCTCTTTGAATCTTCTTTATCATGCTAAGAGGAGCAGGAAAAAGCAAAAAATTTCAGAATTGCACCTTGCAATGCGGAGAAATTACTGTTTGTGCATTTACAATATTCATTGATTTTTGCCATTGAAAAACATCATGTTATTCATATACCAGAAATGTTTGAAGCTACTGACTGAATGAAAGGAGCTGGCATCTCACTCTCTTTGAATCTTCTTTATCATGCTAAGAGGAGCAGGAAAAAGCAAAAAATTTTAGAATTGCACATTGCAATGTGGAGAAATTACTGTTTGTGCATTTACAATATTCATTGATTTTTACCATTGAAAAACGTCCAGAAATGATTGAAGCTACTGACTGAATGAAAGTAGCTGGCATCTCACTCTCTTTGAATCTTCTTTATCATGCTAAGAGGAGCAGGAAAAAGCAAAAAATTTCAGACTTGCACCTTGCAATGCGGAGAAATTACTGTTTGTGCATTTACAATATTCATTGATTTTTGCCATTGAAAAACATCATGTTATTCATATTCCAGAAATGTTTGAAGCTACTGACTGAATGAAAGGAGCTGGCATCTCACTCTCTTTGAATCTTCTTTATCATGCTAAGAGGAGCAGGAAAAAGCAAAAAATTTCAGAATTGCACCTTGCAATGCGGAGAAATTACTGTTTGTGCATTTACAATATTCATTGATTTTTGCCATTGAAAAACGTCCAGAAATGATTGAAGCTACTGACTGAATGAAAGGAGCTGGCATCTCACTTTCTTTGAATCTTCTTTATCATGCTAAGAGGAGCAGGAAAAAGCAAAAAATTTCAGAATTGCACCTTGCAATGCGGAGAAATTACTGTTTGTGCATTTACAATATTCATTGATTTTTGCCATTGAAAAACATCATGTTATTCATATACCAGAAATGTTTGAAGCTACTGACTGAATGAAAGGAGCTGGCATCTCACTCTCTTTGAATCTTCTTTATCATGCTAAGAGGAGCAGGAAAAAGCAAAAAATTTCAGAATTGCACCTTGCAATGTGGAGAAATTACTGTTTGTGCATTTACAATATTCATTGATTTTTGCCATTGAAAAACATCATGTTATTCATATACCAGAAATGTTTGAAGCTACTGACTGAATGAAAGGAGCTGGCATCTCACTCTCTTTGAATCTTCTTTATCATGCTAAGAGGAGCAGGAAAAAGCAAAAAATTTCAGAATTGCACCTTGCAATGTGGAGAAATTACTGTTTGTGCATTTACAATATTCATTGATTTTTACCATTGAAAAACGTCCAGAAATGATTGAAGCTACTGACTGAATGAAAGGAGCTGGCATCTCACTCTCTTTGAATCTTCTTTATCATGCTAAGAGGAGCAGGAAAAAGCAAAAAATTTCAGAATTGCACCTTGCAATGCGGAGAAATTACTGTTTGTGCATTTACAATATTCATTGATTTTTGCCATTGAAAAACGTCCAGAAATGATTGAAGCTACTGACTGAATGAAAGGAGCTGGCATCTCACTCTCTTTGAATCTTCTTTATCATGCTAAGAGGAGCAGGAAAAAGCAAAAAATTTCAGAATTGCTCCTTGCAATACGGAGAAATTACAGTTTGTGCATTTACAATATTCATTGATTTTTGCCATTGAAAAACATCCAGAAATGATTGAAGCTACTGACTGAATGAAAGGAGCTGGCATCTCACTCTCTTTGAATCTTCTTTATCATGCTAAGAGGAGCAGGAAAAAGCAAAAAATTTCAGACTTGCACCTTGCAATGCGGAGAAATTACTGTTTGTGCATTTACAATATTCATTGATTTTTGCCATTGAAAAACATCATGTTATTCATATACCAGAAATGTTTGAAGCTACTGACTGAATGAAAGGAGCTGGCATCTCACTCTCTTTGAATCTTCTTTATCATGCTAAGAGGAGCAGGAAAAAGCAAAAAATTTCAGAATTGCACCTTGCAATGCGGAGAAATTACTGTTTGTGCATTTACAATATTCATTGATTTTTGCCATTGAAAAACGTCCAGAAATGATTGAAGCTACTGACTGAATGAAAGGAGCTGGCATCTCACTCTCTTTGAATCTTGTTTATCATGCTAAGAGGAGCAGGAAAAAGCAAAAAATTTCAGAATTGCACCTTGCAATGCGGAGAAATTACTGTTTGTGCATTTACAATATTCATTGATTTTTGCCATTGAAAAACGTCCAGAAATGATTGAAGCTACTGACTGAATGAAAGGAGCTGGCATCTCACTCTCTTTGAATCTTCTTTATCATGCTAAGAGGAGCAGGAAAAAGCAAAAAATTTCAGAATTGCACCTTGCAATGCGGAGAAATTACTGTTTGTGCATTTACAATATTCATTGATTTTTGCCATTGAAAAACATCATGTTATTCATATACCAGAAATGATTGAAGCTACTGACTGAATGAAAGGAGCTGGCATCTCACTCTCTTTGAATCTTCTTTATCATGCTAAGAGGAGCAGGAAAAAGTAAAACATTTCAGAATTGCACCTTGCAATGCGGAAAAATTACTGTTTGTGCATTTATAATATTCAATGATTTTTGCCATTGAAAAACGTCCAGAAATGATTGAAGCTACTGACTGAACGAAAGGAGCTGGCATCTCACTCTCTTTGAATCTTCTTTATCATGCTAAGAGGAGCAGGAAAAAGCAAAAAATTTCAGAATTGCACCTTGCAATGCGGAGAAATTACTGTTTGTGCATTTACAATATTCATTGATTTTTGCCATTGAAAAACGTCCAGAAATGATTGAAGCTACTGACTGAATGAAAGGAGCTGGCATCTCACTCTCTTTGAATCTTCTTTATCATGCTAAGAGGAGCAGGAAAAAGCAAAAAATTTCAGAATTGCACCTTGCAATGCGGAGAAATTACTGTTTGTGCATTTACAATATTCATTGATTTTTGCCATTGAAAAACATCATGTTATTCATATACCAGAAATGTTTGAAGCTACTGACTGAATGAAAGGAGCTGACATCTCACTCTCTTTGAATCTTCTTTATCATGCTAAGAGGAGCAGGAAAAAGCAAAAAATTTCAGAATTGCACCTTGCAATGCGGAGAAATTACTGTTTGTGCATTTACAATATTCATTGATTTTTGCCATTGAAAAACGTCCAGAAATGATTGAAGCTACTGACTGAATGAAAGGAGCTGGCATCTCACTCTCTTTGAATCTTCTTTATCATGCTAAGAGGAGCAGGAAAAAGCAAAAAATTTCAGAATTGCACCTTGCAATGCGGAGAAATTACTGTTTGTGCATTTACAATATTCATTGATTTTTGCCATTGAAAAACATCATGTTATTCATATACCAGAAATGTTTGAAGCTACTGACTGAATGAAAGGAGCTGGCATCTCACTCTCTTTGAATCTTCTTTATCATGCTAAGAGGAGCAGGAAAAAGCAAAAAATTTCAGAATTGCACCTTGCAATGTGGAGAAATTACTGTTTGTGCATTTACAATATTCATTGATTTTTGCCATTGAAAAACATCATGTTATTCATAAACCAGAAATGTTTGAAGCTACTGACTGAATGAAAGGAGCTGGCATCTCACTCTCTTTGAATCTTCTTTATCATGCTAAGAGGAGCAGGAAAAAGCAAAAAATTTCAGAATTGCACCTTGCAATGTGGAGAAATTACTGTTTGTGCATTTACAATATTCATTGATTTTTACCATTGAAAAACGTCCAGAAATGATTGAAGCTACTGACTGAATGAAAGTAGCTGGCATCTCACTCTCTTTGAATCTTCTTTATCATGCTAAGAGGAGCAGGAAAAAGCAAAAAATTTCAGACTTGCACCTTGCAATGCGGAGAAATTACTGTTTGTGCATTTACAATATTCATTGATTTTTGCCATTGAAAAACATCATGTTATTCATATACCAGAAATGTTTGAAGCTACTGACTGAATGAAAGGAGCTGGCATCTCACTCTCTTTGAATTTTCTTTATCATGCTAAGAGGAGCAGGAAAAAGCAAAAAATTTCAGAATTGCACCTTGCAATGTGGAGAAATTACTGTTTGTGCATTTACAATATTCATTGATTTTTACCATTGAAAAACGTCCAGAAATGATTGAAGCTACTGACTGAATGAAAGTAGCTGGCATCTCACTCTCTTTGAATCTTCTTTATCATGCTAAGAGGAGCAGGAAAAAGCAAAAAATTTCAGACTTGCACCTTGCAATGCGGAGAAATTACTGTTTGTGCATTTACAATATTCATTGATTTTTGACATTGAAAAACATCATGTTATTCATATACCAGAAATGTTTGAAGCTACTGACTGAATCAAAGGAGCTGGCATCTCACTCTCTTTGAATCTTCTTTATCATGCTAAGAGGAGCAGGAAAAAGCAAAAAATTTCAGAATTGCACCTTGCAATGCGGAGAAATTACTGTTTGTGCATTTACAATATTCATTGATTTTTGCCATTGAAAAACGTCCAGAAATGATTGAAGCTACTGACTGAATGAAAGGATCTGGCATCTCACTCTCTTTGAATCTTCTTTATCATGCTAAGAGGAGCAGGAAAAAGCAAAAAATTTCAGAATTGCACCTTGCAATGCGGAGAAATTACTGTTTGTGCATTTACAATATTCATTGATTTTTGCCATTGAAAAACGTCCAGAAATGATTGAAGCTACTGATTGAATGAAAGGAGCTGGCATCTCACTCTCTTTGAATCTTCTTTATCATGCTAAGAGGAGCAGGAAAAAGCAAAAAATTTCAGAATTGCACCTTGCAATGCGGAGAAATTACTGTTTGTGCATTTACAATATTCATTGATTTTTGCCATTGAAAAACATGTTATTCATATACCAGAAATGTTTGAAGCTACTGACTGAATGAAAGGAGCTGGCACCTCACTCTCTTTGAATCTTCTTTATCATGCTAAGAGGAGCAGGAAAAAGCAAAAAATTTCAGAATTGCACCTTGCAATGCGGAGAAATTACTGTTTGTGCATTTACAATATTCATTGATTTTTGCCATTGAAAAACATCATGTTATTCATATACCAGAAATGTTTGAAGCTACTGACTGAATGAAAGGAGCTGGCATCTCACTCTCTTTGAATCTTCTTTATCATGCTAAGAGGAGCAGGAAAAAGCAAAAAATTTTAGAATTGCACATTGCAATGTGGAGAAATTACTGTTTGTGCATTTACAATATTCATTGATTTTTACCATTGAAAAACGTCCAGAAATGATTGAAGCTACTGACTGAATGAAAGTAGCTGGCATCTCACTCTCTTTGAATCTTCTTTATCATGCTAAGAGGAGCAGGAAAAAGCAAAAAATTTCAGACTTGCACCTTGCAATGCGGAGAAATTACTGTTTGTGCATTTACAATATTCATTGATTTTTGCCATTGAAAAACATCATGTTATTCATATTCCAGAAATGTTTGAAGCTACTGACTGAATGAAAGGAGCTGGCATCTCACTCTCTTTGAATCTTCTTTATCATGCTAAGAGGAGCAGGAAAAAGCAAAAAATTTCAGAATTGCACCTTGCAATGCGGAGAAATTACTGTTTGTGCATTTACAATATTCATTGATTTTTGCCATTGAAAAACGTCCAGAAATGATTGAAGCTACTGACTGAATGAAAGGAGCTGGCATCTCACTTTCTTTGAATCTTCTTTATCATGCTAAGAGGAGCAGGAAAAAGCAAAAAATTTCAGAATTGCACCTTGCAATGCGGAGAAATTACTGTTTGTGCATTTACAATATTCATTGATTTTTGCCATTGAAAAACATCATGTTATTCATATACCAGAAATGTTTGAAGCTACTGACTGAATGAAAGGAGCTGGCATCTCACTCTCTTTGAATCTTCTTTATCATGCTAAGAGGAGCAGGAAAAAGCAAAAAATTTCAGAATTGCACCTTGCAATGTGGAGAAATTACTGTTTGTGCATTTACAATATTCATTGATTTTTGCCATTGAAAAACATCATGTTATTCATATACCAGAAATGTTTGAAGCTACTGACTGAATGAAAGGAGCTGGCATCTCACTCTCTTTGAATCTTCTTTATCATGCTAAGAGGAGCAGGAAAAAGCAAAAAATTTCAGAATTGCACCTTGCAATGTGGAGAAATTACTGTTTGTGCATTTACAATATTCATTGATTTTTACCATTGAAAAACGTCCAGAAATGATTGAAGCTACTGACTGAATGAAAGTAGCTGGCATCTCACTCTCTTTGAATCTTCTTTATCATGCTAAGAGGAGCAGGAAAAAGCAAAAAATTTCAGACTTGCACCTTGCAATGCGGAGAAATTACTGTTTGTGCATTTACAATATTCATTGATTTTTGCCATTGAAAAACATCATGTTATTCATATACCAGAAATGTTTGAAGCTACTGACTGAATGAAAGGAGCTGGCATCTCACTCTCTTTGAATCTTCTTTATCATGCTAAGAGGAGCAGGAAAAAGCAAAAAATTTCAGAATTGCACCTTGCAATGCGGAGAAATTACTGTTTGTGCATTTACAATATTCATTGATTTTTGCCATTGAAAAACGTCCAGAAATGATTGAAGCTACTGACTGAATGAAAGGAGCTGGCATCTCACTCTCTTTGAATCTTCTTTATCATGCTAAGAGGAGCAGGAAAAAGCAAAAAATTTCAGAATTGCACCTTGCAATGCGGAGAAATTACTGTTTGTGCATTTACAATATTCATTGATTTTTGCCATTGAAAAACATGTTATTCATATACCAGAAATGTTTGAAGCTACTGACTGAATGAAAGGAGCTGGAACCTCACTCTCTTTGAATCTTCTTTATCATGCTAAGAGGAGCGGGAAAAAGCAAAAAATTTCAGAATTGCACCTTGCAATGCGGAGAAATTACTGTTTGTGCATTTACAATATTCATTGATTTTTGCCATTGAAAAACGTCCAGAAATGATTGAAGGTACTGACTGAATGAAAGGAGCTGGCATCTCACTCTCTTTGAATCTTCTTTATCATGCTAAGAGGAGCAGGAAAAAGCAAAAAATTTCAGAATTGCACCTTGCAATGCGGAGAAATTACTGTTTGTGCATTTACAATATTCATTGATTTTTGCCATTGAAAAACGTCCAGAAATGATTGAAGCTACTGACTGAATGAAAGGAGCTGGCATCTCACTCTCTTTGAATCTTCTTTATCATGCTAAGAGGAGCAGGAAAAAGCAAAAAATTTCAGAATTGCACCTTGCAATGCGGAGAAATTACTGTTTGTGCATTTACAATATTCATTGATTTTTGCCATTGAAAAACATCATGTTATTCATATACCAGAAATGTTTGAAGCTACTGACTGAATGAAAGGAGTTGGCATCTCACTCTCTTTGAATCTTCTTTATCATGCTAAGAGGAGCAGGAAAAAGCAAAAAATTTCAGAATTGCACCTTGCAATGTGGAGAAATTACTGTTTGTGCATTTACAATATTCATTGATTTTTACCATTGAAAAACGTCCAGAAATGATTGAAGCTACTGACTGAATGAAAGTAGCTGGCATCTCACTCTCTTTGAATCTTCTTTATCATGCTAAGAGGAGCAGGAAAAAGCAAAAAATTTCAGACTTGCACCTTGCAATGCGGAGAAATTACTGTTTGTGCATTTACAATATTCATTGATTTTTGCCATTGAAAAACATCATGTTATTCATATACCAGAAATGTTTGAAGCTACTGACTGAATGAAAGGAGCTGGCATCTCACTCTCTTTGAATCTTCTTTATCATGCTAAGAGGAGCAGGAAAAAGCAAAAAATTTCAGAATTGCACCTTGCAATGTGGAGAAATTACTGTTTGTGCATTTACAATATTCATTGATTTTTACCATTGAAAAACGTCCAGAAATGATTGAAGCTACTGACTGAATGAAAGTAGCTGGCATCTCACTCTCTTTGAATCTTCTTTATCATGCTAAGAGGAGCAGGAAAAAGCAAAAAATTTCAGACTTGCACCTTGCAATGCGGAGAAATTACTGTTTGTGCATTTACAATATTCATTGATTTTTGCCATTGAAAAACATCATGTTATTCATATACCAGAAATGTTTGAAGCTACTGACTGAATCAAAGGAGCTGGCATCTCACTCTCTTTGAATCTTCTTTATCATGCTAAGAGGAGCAGGAAAAAGCAAAAAATTTCAGAATTGCACCTTGCAATGCGGAGAAATTACTGTTTGTGCATTTACAATATTCATTGATTTTTGCCATTGAAAAACGTCCAGAAATGATTGAAGCTACTGACTGAATGAAAGGATCTGGCATCTCACTCTCTTTGAATCTTCTTTATCATGCTAAGAGGAGCAGGAAAAAGCAAAAAATTTCAGAATTGCACCTTGCAATGCGGAGAAATTACTGTTTGTGCATTTACAATATTCATTGATTTTTGCCATTGAAAAACGTCCAGAAATGATTGAAGCTACTGATTGAATGAAAGGAGCTGGCATCTCACTCTCTTTGAATCTTCTTTATCATGCTAAGAGGAGCAGGAAAAAGCAAAAAATTTCAGAATTGCACCTTGCAATGCGGAGAAATTACTGTTTGTGCATTTACAATATTCATTGATTTTTGCCATTGAAAAACATGTTATTCATATACCAGAAATGTTTGAAGCTACTGACTGAATGAAAGGAGCTGGCACCTCACTCTCTTTGAATCTTCTTTATCATGCTAAGAGGAGCAGGAAAAAGCAAAAAATTTCAGAATTGCACCTTGCAATGCGGAGAAATTACTGTTTGTGCATTTACAATATTCATTGATTTTTGCCATTGAAAAACATCATGTTATTCATATACCAGAAATGTTTGAAGCTACTGACTGAATGAAAGGAGTTGGCATCTCACTCTCTTTGAATCTTCTTTATCATGCTAAGAGGAGCAGGAAAAAGCAAAAAATTTCAGAATTGCACCTTGCAATGCGGAGAAATTACTGTTTGTGCATTTACAATATTCATTGATTTTTGCCATTGAAAAACATCATGTTATTCATATACCAGAAATGTTTGAAGCTACTGACTGAATGAAAGGAGCTGGCATCTCACTCTCTTTGAATCTTCTTTATCATGCTAAGAGGAGCAGGAAAAAGCAAAAAATTTTAGAATTGCACATTGCAATGTGGAGAAATTACTGTTTGTGCATTTACAATATTCATTGATTTTTACCATTGAAAAACGTCCAGAAATGATTGAAGCTACTGACTGAATGAAAGTAGCTGGCATCTCACTCTCTTTGAATCTTCTTTATCATGCTAAGAGGAGCAGGAAAAAGCAAAAAATTTCAGACTTGCACCTTGCAATGCGGAGAAATTACTGTTTGTGCATTTACAATATTCATTGATTTTTGCCATTGAAAAACATCATGTTATTCATATTCCAGAAATGTTTGAAGCTACTGACTGAATGAAAGGAGCTGGCATCTCACTCTCTTTGAATCTTCTTTATCATGCTAAGAGGAGCAGGAAAAAGCAAAAAATTTCAGAATTGCACCTTGCAATGCGGAGAAATTACTGTTTGTGCATTTACAATATTCATTGATTTTTGCCATTGAAAAACGTCCAGAAATGATTGAAGCTACTGACTGAATGAAAGTAGCTGGCATCTCACTCTCTTTGAATCTTCTTTATCATGCTAAGAGGAGCAGGAAAAAGCAAAAAATTTCAGACTTGCACCTTGCAATGCGGAGAAATTACTGTTTGTGCATTTACAATATTCATTGATTTTTGCCATTGAAAAACATCATGTTATTCATATTCCAGAAATGTTTGAAGCTACTGACTGAATGAAAGGAGCTGGCATCTCACTCTCTTTGAATCTTCTTTATCATGCTAAGAGGAGCAGGAAAAAGCAAAAAATTTCAGAATTGCACCTTGCAATGCGGAGAAATTACTGTTTGTGCATTTACAATATTCATTGATTTTTGCCATTGAAAAACGTCCAGAAATGATTGAAGCTACTGACTGAATGAAAGGAGCTGGCATCTCACTTTCTTTGAATCTTCTTTATCATGCTAAGAGGAGCAGGAAAAAGCAAAAAATTTCAGAATTGCACCTTGCAATGCGGAGAAATTACTGTTTGTGCATTTACAATATTCATTGATTTTTGCCATTGAAAAACATCATGTTATTCATATACCAGAAATGTTTGAAGCTACTGACTGAATGAAAGGAGCTGGCATCTCACTCTCTTTGAATCTTCTTTATCATGCTAAGAGGAGCAGGAAAAAGCAAAAAATTTCAGAATTGCACCTTGCAATGTGGAGAAATTACTGTTTGTGCATTTACAATATTCATTGATTTTTGCCATTGAAAAACATCATGTTATTCATATACCAGAAATGTTTGAAGCTACTGACTGAATGAAAGGAGCTGGCATCTCACTCTCTTTGAATCTTCTTTATCATGCTAAGAGGAGCAGGAAAAAGCAAAAAATTTCAGAATTGCACCTTGCAATGTGGAGAAATTACTGTTTGTGCATTTACAATATTCATTGATTTTTACCATTGAAAAACGTCCAGAAATGATTGAAGCTACTGACTGAATGAAAGTAGCTGGCATCTCACTCTCTTTGAATCTTCTTTATCATGCTAAGAGGAGCAGGAAAAAGCAAAAAATTTCAGACTTGCACCTTGCAATGCGGAGAAATTACTGTTTGTGCATTTACAATATTCATTGATTTTTGCCATTGAAAAACATCATGTTATTCATATACCAGAAATGTTTGAAGCTACTGACTGAATGAAAGGAGCTGGCATCTCACTCTCTTTGAATCTTCTTTATCATGCTAAGAGGAGCAGGAAAAAGCAAAAAATTTCAGAATTGCACCTTGCAATGCGGAGAAATTACTGTTTGTGCATTTACAATATTCATTGATTTTTGCCATTGAAAAACGTCCAGAAATGATTGAAGCTACTGACTGAATGAAAGGAGCTGGCATCTCACTCTCTTTGAATCTTCTTTATCATGCTAAGAGGAGCAGGAAAAAGCAAAAAATTTCAGAATTGCACCTTGCAATGCGGAGAAATTACTGTTTGTGCATTTACAATATTCATTGATTTTTGCCATTGAAAAACATGTTATTCATATACCAGAAATGTTTGAAGCTACTGACTGAATGAAAGGAGCTGGCACCTCACTCTCTTTGAATCTTCTTTATCATGCTAAGAGGAGCGGGAAAAAGCAAAAAATTTCAGAATTGCACCTTGCAATGCGGAGAAATTACTGTTTGTGCATTTACAATATTCATTGATTTTTGCCATTGAAAAACGTCCAGAAATGATTGAAGGTACTGACTGAATGAAAGGAGCTGGCATCTCACTCTCTTTGAATCTTCTTTATCATGCTAAGAGGAGCAGGAAAAAGCAAAAAATTTCAGAATTGCACCTTGCAATGCGGAGAAATTACTGTTTGTGCATTTACAATATTCATTGATTTTTGCCATTGAAAAACGTCCAGAAATGATTGAAGCTACTGACTGAATGAAAGGAGCTGGCATCTCACTCTCTTTGAATCTTCTTTATCATGCTAAGAGGAGCAGGAAAAAGCAAAAAATTTCAGAATTGCACCTTGCAATGCGGAGAAATTACTGTTTGTGCATTTACAATATTCATTGATTTTTGCCATTGAAAAACATCATGTTATTCATATACCAGAAATGTTTGAAGCTACTGACTGAATGAAAGGAGTTGGCATCTCACTCTCTTTGAATCTTCTTTATCATGCTAAGAGGAGCAGGAAAAAGCAAAAAATTTCAGAATTGCACCTTGCAATGTGGAGAAATTACTGTTTGTGCATTTACAATATTCATTGATTTTTACCATTGAAAAACGTCCAGAAATGATTGAAGCTACTGACTGAATGAAAGTAGCTGGCATCTCACTCTCTTTGAATCTTCTTTATCATGCTAAGAGGAGCAGGAAAAAGCAAAAAATTTCAGACTTGCACCTTGCAATGCGGAGAAATTACTGTTTGTGCATTTACAATATTCATTGATTTTTGCCATTGAAAAACATCATGTTATTCATATACCAGAAATGTTTGAAGCTACTGACTGAATGAAAGGAGCTGGCATCTCACTCTCTTTGAATCTTCTTTATCATGCTAAGAGGAGCAGGAAAAAGCAAAAAATTTCAGAATTGCACCTTGCAATGTGGAGAAATTACTGTTTGTGCATTTACAATATTCATTGATTTTTACCATTGAAAAACGTCCAGAAATGATTGAAGCTACTGACTGAATGAAAGTAGCTGGCATCTCACTCTCTTTGAATCTTCTTTATCATGCTAAGAGGAGCAGGAAAAAGCAAAAAATTTCAGACTTGCACCTTGCAATGCGGAGAAATTACTGTTTGTGCATTTACAATATTCATTGATTTTTGCCATTGAAAAACATCATGTTATTCATATACCAGAAATGTTTGAAGCTACTGACTGAATCAAAGGAGCTGGCATCTCACTCTCTTTGAATCTTCTTTATCATGCTAAGAGGAGCAGGAAAAAGCAAAAAATTTCAGAATTGCACCTTGCAATGCGGAGAAATTACTGTTTGTGCATTTACAATATTCATTGATTTTGCCATTGAAAAACGTCCAGAAATGATTGAAGCTACTGACTGAATGAAAGGATCTGGCATCTCACTCTCTTTGAATCTTCTTTATCATGCTAAGAGGAGCAGGAAAAAGCAAAAAATTTCAGAATTGCACCTTGCAATGCGGAGAAATTACTGTTTGTGCATTTACAATATTCATTGATTTTTGCCATTGAAAAACGTCCAGAAATGATTGAAGCTACTGATTGAATGAAAGGAGCTGGCATCTCACTCTCTTTGAATCTTCTTTATCATGCTAAGAGGAGCAGGAAAAAGCAAAAAATTTCAGAATTGCACCTTGCAATGCGGAGAAATTACTGTTTGTGCATTTACAATATTCATTGATTTTTGCCATTGAAAAACATGTTATTCATATACCAGAAATGTTTGAAGCTACTGACTGAATGAAAGGAGCTGGCACCTCACTCTCTTTGAATCTTCTTTATCATGCTAAGAGGAGCAGGAAAAAGCATAAAATTTCAGAATTGCACCTTGCAATGCGGAGAAATTACTGTTTGTGCATTTACAATATTCATTGATTTTTGCCATTGAAAAACATCATGTTATTCATATACCAGAAATGTTTGAAGCTACTGACTGGAATGAAAGGAGTTGGCATCTCACTCTCTTTGAATCTTCTTTATCATGCTAAGAGGAGCAGGAAAAAGCAAAAAATTTCAGAATTGCACCTTGCAATGCGGAGAAATTACTGTTTGTGCATTTACAATATTCATTGATTTTTGCCATTGAAAAACATCATGTTATTCATATACCAGAAATGTTTGAAGCTACTGACTGAATGAAAGGAGCTGGCATCTCACTCTCTTTGAATCTTCTTTATCATGCTAAGAGGAGCAGGAAAAAGCAAAAATTTTAGAATTGCACATTGCAATGTGGAGAAATTACTGTTTGTGCATTTACAATATTCATTGATTTTACCATTGAAAAACGTCCCAGAAATGATTGAAGCTACTGACTGAATGAAAGTAGCTGGCATCTCACTCTCTTTGAATCTTCTTTATCATGCTAAGAGGAGCAGGAAAAAGCAAAAAATTTCAGACTTGCACCTTGCAATGCGGAGAAATTACTGTTTGTGCATTTTACAATATTCATTGATTTTTGCCATTGAAAAACATCATGTTATTCATATTCCAGAAATGTTTGAAGCTACTGACTGAATGAAAGGAGCTGGCATCTCACTCTCTTTGAATCTTCTTTATCATGCTAAGAGGAGCAGGAAAAAGCAAAAAATTTCAGAATTGCACCTTGCAATGCGGAGAAATTACTGTTTGTGCATTTACAATATTCATTGATTTTTGCCATTGAAAAACGTCCAGAAATGATTGAAGCTACTGACTGAATGAAAGGAGCTGGCATCTCACTCTCTTTGAATCTTCTTTATCATGCTAAGAGGAGCAGGAAAAAGCAAAAAATTTCAGAATTGCACCTTGCAATGCGGAGAAATTACTGTTTGTGCATTTACAATATTCACTGATTTTTGCCATTGAAAAACGTCCAGAAATGATTGAAGCTACTGACTGAATGAAAGGAGCTGGCATCTCACTCTCTTTGAATCTTCTTTATCATGCTAAGAGGAGCAGGAAAAAGCAAAAAATTTCAGAATTGCACCTTGCAATGCGGAGAAATTACTGTTTGTGCATTTACAATATTCATTGATTTTTGCCATTGAAAAACATCATGTTATTCATATACCAGAAATGTTTGAAGCTACTGACTGAATGAAAGGAGCTGGCATCTCACTCTCTTTGAATCTTCTTTATCATGCTAAGAGGAGCAGGAAAAAGCAAAAATTTCAGAATTGCACCTTGCAATGTGGAGAAATTACTGTTTGTGCATTTACAATATCATTGATTTTTGCCATTGAAAAACTCATGTTATTCATATACCAGAAATGTTTGAAGCTACTGACTGAATGAAAGGAGCTGGCATCTCACTCTCTTTGAATCTTCTTTATCATGCTAAGAGGAGCAGGAAAAAGCAAAAATTTCAGAATTGCACCTTGCAATGTGGAGAAATTACTGTTTGTGCATTTACAATATTCATTGATTTTTACCATTGAAAAACGTCCAGAAATGATTGAAGCTACTGACTGAATGAAAGTAGCTGGCATCTCACTCTCTTTGAATCTTCTTTATCATGCTAAGAGGAGCAGGAAAAGCAAAAAATTTCAGAATTGCACCTTGCAATGCGGAGAAATTACTGTTTGTGCATTTACAATATTCATTGATTTTTGCCATTGAAAAACATCATGTTATTCATATACCAGAAATGTTTGAAGCTACTGACTGAATGAAAGGAGCTGGCATCTCACTCTCTTTGAATCTTCTTTATCATGCTAAGAGGAGCAGGAAAAAGCAAAAAATTTCAGAATTGCACCTTGCAATGCGGAGAAATTACTGTTTGTGCATTTACAATATTCATTGATTTTTGCCATTGAAAAACTATGTATCATATACATCAGAAATGATTGAAGCTACTGACTGAATGAAAGGAGCTGGCATCTCACTCTCTTTGAATCTTCTTTATCATGCTAAGAGGAGCAGGAAAAAGCAAAAAATTTCAGAATTGCACCTTGCAATGCGGAGAAATTACTGTTTGTGCATTTACAATATTCATTGATTTTTGCCATTGAAAAACATGTTATTCATATACCAGAAATGTTTGAAGCTACTGACTGAATGAAAGGAGCTGGCACCTCACTCTCTTTGAATCTTCTTTATCATGCTAAGAGGAGCGGGAAAAAGCAAAAAATTTCAGAATTGCACCTTGCAATGCGGAGAAATTACTGTTTGTGCATTTACAATATTCATTGATTTTTGCCATTGAAAAACGTCCAGAAATGATTGAAGGTACTGACTGAATGAAAGGAGCTGGCATCTCACTCTCTTTGAATCTTCTTTATCATGCTAAGAGGAGCAGGAAAAAGCAAAAAATTTCAGAATTGCACCTTGCAATGCGGAGAAATTACTGTTTGTGCATTTACAATATTCATTGATTTTTGCCATTGAAAAACGTCCAGAAATGATTGAAGCTACTGACTGAATGAAAGGAGCTGGCATCTCACTCTCTTTGAATCTTCTTTATCATGCTAAGAGGAGCAGGAAAAAGCAAAAAATTTCAGAATTGCACCTTGCAATGCGGAGAAATTACTGTTTGTGCATTTACAATATTCATTGATTTTTGCCATTGAAAAACATCATGTTATTCATATACCAGAAATGTTTGAAGCTACTGACTGAATGAAAGGAGTTGGCATCTCACTCTCTTTGAATCTTCTTTATCATGCTAAGAGGAGCAGGAAAAAGCAAAAAATTTCAGAATTGCACCTTGCAATGTGGAGAAATTACTGTTTGTGCATTTACAATATTCATTGATTTTTACCATTGAAAAACGTCCAGAAATGATTGAAGCTACTGACTGAATGAAAGTAGCTGGCATCTCACTCTCTTTGAATCTTCTTTATCATGCTAAGAGGAGCAGGAAAAAGCAAAAAATTTCAGACTTGCACCTTGCAATGCGGAGAAATTACTGTTTGTGCATTTACAATATTCATTGATTTTTGCCATTGAAAAACATCATGTTATTCATATACCAGAAATGTTTGAAGCTACTGACTGAATGAAAGGAGCTGGCATCTCACTCTCTTTGAATCTTCTTTATCATGCTAAGAGGAGCAGGAAAAAGCAAAAAATTTCAGAATTGCACCTTGCAATGTGGAGAAATTACTGTTTGTGCATTTACAATATTCATTGATTTTTACCATTGAAAAACGTCCAGAAATGATTGAAGCTACTGACTGAATGAAAGGAGCTGGCATCTCACTCTCTTTGAATCTTCTTTATCATGCTAAGAGGAGCAGGAAAAAGCAAAAAATTTCAGAATTGCACCTTGCAATGCGGAGAAATTACTGTTTGTGCATTTACAATATTCATTGATTTTTGCCATGGAAAAACGTCCAGAAATGATTGAAGCTACTGACTGAATGAAAGGAGCTGGCATCTCACTCTCTTTGAATCTTCTTTATCATGCTAAGAGGAGCAGGAAAAAGCAAAAAATTTCAGAATTGCACCTTGCAATGCGGAGAAATTACTGTTTGTGCATTTACAATATTCATTGATTTTTGCCATTGAAAAACATGTTATTCATATACCAGAAATGTTTGAAGCTACTGACTGAATGAAAGGATTTGGCATCTCACTCTCTTTGAATCTTCTTTATCATGCTAAGAGGAGCAGGAAAAAGCAAAAAATTTCAGAATTGCACCTTGCAATGCGGAGAAATTACTGTTTGTGCATTTACAATATTCATTGATTTTTGCCATTGAAAAACATCATGTTATTCATATACCAGAAATGTTTGAAGCTACTGACTGAATGAAAGGAGCTGGCATCTCACTCTCTTTGAATCTTCTTTATCATGCTAAGAGGAGCAGGAAAAAGCAAAAAATTTTAGAATTGCACATTGCAATGTGGAGAAATTACTGTTTGTGCATTTACAATATTCATTGATTTTTACCATTGAAAAACGTCCAGAAATGATGGAAGCTACTGACTGAATGAAAGTAGCTGGCATCTCACTCTCTTTGAATCTTCTTTATCATGCTAAGAGGAGCAGGAAAAAGCAAAAAATTTCAGACTTGCACCTTGCAATGCGGAGAAATTACTGTTTGTGCATTTACAATATTCATTGATTTTTGCCATTGAAAAACATCATGTTATTCATATACCAGAAATGTTTGAAGCTACTGACTGAATCAAAGGAGCTGGCATCTCACTCTCTTTGAATCTTCTTTATCATGCTAAGAGGAGCAGGAAAAAGCAAAAAATTTTAGAATTGCACCTTGCAATGCGGAGAAATTACTGTTTGTGCATTTACAATATTCATTGATTTTTGCCATTGAAAAACGTCCAGAAATGATTGAAGCTACTGACTGAATGAAAGGAGCTGGCATCTCACTCTCTTTGAATCTTCTTTATCATGCTAAGAGGAGCAGGAAAAAGCAAAAAATTTCAGAATTGCACCTTGCAATGCGGAGAAATTACTGTTTGTGCATTTACAATATTCATTGATTTTTGCCATTGAAAAACGTCCAGAAATGATTGAAGCTACTGACTGAATGAAAGGAGCTGGCATCTCACTCTCTTTGAATCTTCTTTATCATGCTAAGAGGAGCAGGAAAAAGCAAAAAATTTCAGAATTGCACCTTGCAATGCGGAGAAATTACTGTTTGTGCATTTACAATATTCATTGATTTTTGCCATTGAAAAACATGTTATTCATATACCAGAAATGTTTGAAGCTACTGACTGAATGAAAGGAGCTGGCACCTCACTCTCTTTGAATCTTCTTTATCATGCTAAGAGGAGCGGGAAAAAGCAAAAAATTTCAGAATTGCACCTTGCAATGCGGAGAAATTACTGTTTGTGCATTTACAATATTCATTGATTTTTGCCATTGAAAAACGTCCAGAAATGATTGAAGGTACTGACTGAATGAAAGGAGCTGGCATCTCACTCTCTTTGAATCTTCTTTATCATGCTAAGAGGAGCAGGAAAAAGCAAAAAATTTCAGAATTGCACCTTGCAATGCGGAGAAATTACTGTTTGTGCATTTACAATATTCATTGATTTTTGCCATTGAAAAACGTCCAGAAATGTTTGAAGCTACTGACTGAATGAAAGGAGCTGGCACCTCACTCTCTTTGAATCTTCTTTATCATGCTAAGAGGAGCAGGAAAAAGCAAAAAATTTCAGAATTGCACCTTGCAATGCGGAGAAATTACTGTTTGTGCATTTACAATATTCATTGATTTTTGCCATTGAAAAACATCATGTTATTCATATACCAGAAATGTTTGAAGCTACTGACTGAATGAAAGGAGTTGGCATCTCACTCTCTTTGAATCTTCTTTATCATGCTAAGAGGAGCAGGAAAAAGCAAAAAATTTCAGAATTGCACCTTGCAATGCGGAGAAATTACTGTTTGTGCATTTACAATATTCATTGATTTTTGCCATTGAAAAACATCATGTTATTCATATACCAGAAATGTTTGAAGCTACAGACTGAATGAAAGGAGCTGGCATCTCACTCTCTTTGAATCTTCTTTATCATGCTAAGAGGAGCAGGAAAAAGCAAAAAATTTTAGAATTGCACATTGCAATGTGGAGAAATTACTGTTTGTGCATTTACAATATTCATTGATTTTTACCATTGAAAAACGTCCAGAAATGATTGAAGCTACTGACTGAATGAAAGTAGCTGGCATCTCACTCTCTTTGAATCTTCTTTATCATGCTAAGAGGAGCAGGAAAAAGCAAAAAATTTCAGACTTGCACCTTGCAATGCGGAGAAATTACTGTTTGTGCATTTACAATATTCATTGATCTTTGCCATTGAAAAACATCATGTTATTCATATACCAGAAATGTTTGAAGCTACTGACTGAATGAAAGGAGCTGGCATCTCACTCTCTTTGAATCTTCTTTATCATGCTAAGAGGAGCAGGAAAAAGCAAAAAATTTCAGAATTGCACCTTGCAATGCGGAGAAATTACTGTTTGTGCATTTACAATATTCATTGATTTTTGCCATTGAAAAACGTCCAGAAATGATTGAAGCTACTGACTGAATGAAAGGAGCTGGCATCTCACTCTCTTTGAATCTTCTTTATCATGCTAAGAGGAGCAGGAAAAAGCAAAAAATTTCAGAATTGCACCTTGCAATGCGGAGAAATTACTGTTTGTGCATTTACAATATTCATTGATTTTTGCCATTGAAAAACGTCCAGAAATGATTGAAGCTACTGACTGAATGAAAGGAGCTGGCATCTCACTCTCTTTGAATCTTCTTTATCATGCTAAGAGGAGCAGGAAAAAGCAAAAAATTTCAGAATTGCACCTTGCAATGCGGAGAAATTACTGTTTGTGCATTTACAATATTCATTGATTTTTGCCATTGAAAAACATGTTATTCATATACCAGAAATGTTTGAAGCTACTGACTGAATGAAAGGAGCTGGCACCTCACTCTCTTTGAATCTTCTTTATCATGCTAAGAGGAGCGGGAAAAAGCAAAAAATTTCAGAATTGCACCTTGCAATGCGGAGAAATTACTGTTTGTGCATTTACAATATTCATTGATTTTTGCCATTGAAAAACGTCCAGAAATGATTGAAGGTACTGACTGAATGAAAGGAGCTGGCATCTCATTCTCTTTGAATCTTCTTTATCATGCTAAGAGGAGCAGGAAAAAGCAAAAAATTTCAGAATTGCACCTTGCAATGCGGAGAAATTACTGTTTGTGCATTTACAATATTCATTGATTTTTGCCATTGAAAAACGTCCAGAAATGATTGAAGCTACTGACTGAATGAAAGGAGCTGGCATCTCACTCTCTTTGAATCTTCTTTATCATGCTAAGAGGAGCAGGAAAAAGCAAAAAATTTCAGAATTGCACCTTGCAATGCGGAGAAATTACTGTTTGTGCATTTACAATATTCATTGATTTTTGCCATTGAAAAACATCATGTTATTCATATACCAGAAATGTTTGAAGCTACTGACTGAATGAAAGGAGCTGGCATCTCACTCTCTTTGAATCTTCTTTATCATGCTAAGAGGAGCAGGAAAAAGCAAAAAATTTCAGAATTGCACCTTGCAATGTGGAGAAATTACTGTTTGTGCATTTACAATATTCATTGATTTTTACCATTGAAAAACGTCCAGAAATGATTGAAGCTACTGACTGAATGAAAGTAGCTGGCATCTCACTCTCTTTGAATCTTCTTTATCATGCTAAGAGGAGCAGGAAAAAGCAAAAAATTTCAGACTTGCACCTTGCAATGCGGAGAAATTACTGTTTGTGCATTTACAATATTCATTGATTTTTGCCATTGAAAAACATCATGTTATTCATATACCAGAAATGTTTGAAGCTACTGACTGAATGAAAGGAGCTGGCATCTCACTCTCTTTGAATCTTCTTTATCATGCTAAGAGGAGCAGGAAAAAGCAAAAAATTTCAGACTTGCACCTTGCAATGCGGAGAAATTACTGTTTGTGCATTTACAATATTCATTGATTTTTGCCATTGAAAAACATCATGTTATTCATATACCAGAAATGTTTGAAGCTACTGACTGAATGAAAGGAGCTGGCATCTCACTCTCTTTGAATCTTCTTTATCATGCTAAGAGGAGCAGGAAAAAGCAAAAAATTTCAGAATTGCACCTTGCAATGCGGAGAAATTACTGTTTGTGCATTTACAATATTCATTGATTTTTGCCATTGAAAAACGTCCAGAAATGATTGAAGGTACTGACTGAATGAAAGGAGCTGGCATCTCACTCTCTTTGAATCTTCTTTATCATGCTAAGAGGAGCAGGAAAAAGCAAAAAAATTTAGAATTGCACATTGCAATGTGGAGAAATTACTGTTTGTGCATTTACAATATTCATTGATTTTTACCATTGAAAAACGTCCAGAAATGATTGAAGCTACTGACTGAATGAAAGTAGCTGGCATCTCACTCTCTTTGAATCTTCTTTATCATGCTAAGAGGAGCAGGAAAAAGCAAAAAATTTCAGACTTGCACCTTGCAATGCGGAGAAATTACTGTTTGTGCATTTACAATATTCATTGATTTTTGCCATTGAAAAACATCATGTTATTCATATACCAGAAATGTTTGAAGCTACTGACTGAATGAAAGGAGCTGGCATCTCACTCTCTTTGAATCTTCTTTATCATGCTAAGAGGAGCAGGAAAAAGCAAAAAATTTCAGAATTGCACCTTGCAATGCGGAGAAATTACTGTTTGTGCATTTACAATATTCATTGATTTTTGCCATTGAAAAACGTCCAGAAATGATTGAAGCTACTGACTGAATGAAAGGAGCTGGCATCTCACTCTCTTTGAATCTTCTTTATCATGCTAAGAGGAGCAGGAAAAAGCAAAAAATTTCAGAATTGCACCTTGCAATGCGGAGAAATTACTGTTTGTGCATTTACAATATTCATTGATTTTTGCCATTGAAAAACGTCCAGAAATGATTGAAGCTACTGACTGAATGAAAGGAGCTGGCATCTCACTCTCTTTGATTCTTCTTTATCATGCTAAGAGGAGCAGGAAAAAGCAAAAAATTTCAGAATTGCACCTTGCAATGCGGAGAAATTACTGTTTGTGCATTTACAATATTCATTGATTTTTGCCATTGAAAAACATGTTATTCATATACCAGAAATGTTTGAAGCTACTGACTGAATGAAAGGAGCTGGCACCTCACTCTCTTTGAATCTTCTTTATCATGCTAAGAGGAGCAGGAAAAAGCAAAAAATTTCAGAATTGCACCTTGCAATGCGGAGAAATTACTGTTTGTGCATTTACAATATTCATTGATTTTTGCCATTGAAAAACGTCCAGAAATGATTGAAGCTACTGACTGAATGAAAGGAGCTGGCATCTCACTCTCTTTGAATCTTTATCATGCTAAGAGGAGCAGGAAAACGCAAAAAATTTCAGAATTGCACCTTGCAATGCGGAGAAATTACTGTTTGTGCATTTACAATATTCATTGATTTTTGCCATTGAAAAACGTCCAGAAATGATTGAAGCTACTGACTGAATGAAAGGAGCTGGCATCTCACTCTCTTTGAATCTTCTTTATCATGCTAAGAGGAGCAGGAAAAAGCAAAAAATTTCAGAATTGCACCTTGCAATGCGGAGAAATTACAGTTTGTGCATTTACAATATTCATTGATTTTTGCCATTGAAAAACATCCAGAAATGATTGAAGCTACTGACTGAATGAAAGAAGCTGGCATCTCACTCTCTTTGAATCTTCTTTATCATGCTAAGAGGAGCAGGAAAAAGCAAAAAATTTCAGAATTGCACCTTGCAATGCGGAGAAATTACTGTTTGTGCATTTACAATATTCATTGATTTTTGCCATTGAAAAACATCATGTTATTCATATACCAGAAATGTTTGAAGCTACTGACTGAATGAAAGGAGCTGGCATCTCACTCTCTTTGAATCTTCTTTATCATGCTAAGAGGAGCAGGAAAAAGCAAAAAATTTCAGAATTGCACCTTGCAATGTGGAGAAATTACTGTTTGTGCATTTACAATATTCATTGATTTTTACCATTGAAAAACGTCCAGAAATGATTGAAGCTACTGACTGAATGAAAGTAGCTGGCATCTCACTCTCTTTGAATCTTCTTTATCATGCTAAGAGGAGCAGGAAAAAGCAAAAAATTTCAGACTTGCACCTTGCAATGCGGAGAAATTACTGTTTGTGCATTTACAATATTCATTGATTTTTGCCATTGAAAAACATCATGTTATTCATATACCAGAAATGTTTGAAGCTACTGACTGAATGAAAGGAGCTGGCATCTCACTCTCTTTGAATCTTCTTTATCATGCTAAGAGGAGCAGGAAAAAGCAAAAAATTTCAGACTTGCACCTTGCAATGCGGAGAAATTACTGTTTGTGCATTTACAATATTCATTGATTTTTGCCATTGAAAAACATCATGTTATTCATATACCAGAAATGTTTGAAGCTACTGACTGAATGAAAGGAGCTGGCATCTCACTCTCTTTGAATCTTCTTTATCATGCTAAGAGGAGCAGGAAAAAGCAAAAAATTTCAGAATTGCACCTTGCAATGCGGAGAAATTACTGTTTGTGCATTTACAATATTCATTGATTTTTGCCATTGAAAAACGTCCAGAAATGATTGAAGCTACTGACTGAATGAAAGGAGCTGGCATCTCACTCTCTTTGAATCTTCTTTATCATGCTAAGAGGAGCAGGAAAAAGCAAAAAATTTCAGAATTGCACCTTGCAATGCGGAGAAATTACAGTTTGTGCATTTACAATATTCATTGATTTTTGCCATTGAAAAACGTCCAGAAATGATTGAAGCTACTGACTGAATGAAAGGAGCTGGCATCTCACTCTCTTTGAATCTTCTTTATCATGCTAAGAGGAGCAGGAAAAAGCAAAAAATTTCAGAATTGCACCTTGCAATGCGGAGAAATTACTGTTTGTGCATTTACAATATTCGTTGATTTTTGCCATTGAAAAACGTCCAGAAATGATTGAAGCTACTGACTGAATGAAAGGAGCTGGCATCTCACTCTCTTTGAATCTTCTTTATCATGCTAAGAGGAGCAGGAAAAATCAAAAAATTTCAGAATTGCACCTTGCAATGCGGAGAAATTACAGTTTGTGCATTTACAATATTCATTGATTTTTGCCATTGAAAAACGTCCAGAAATGATTGAAGCTACTGACTGAATGAAAGGAGCTGGCATCTCACTCTCTTTGAATCTTCTTTATCATGCTAAGAGGAGCAGGAAAAAGCAAAAAATTTCAGAATTGCACCTTGCAATGCGGAGAAATTACTGTTTGTGCATTTACAATATTCATTGATTTTTGCGATTGAAAAACATCATGTTATTCATATACCAGAAATGATTGAAGCTACTGACTGAACGAAAGGAGCTGGCATCTCACTCTCTTTGAATCTTCTTTATCATGCTAAGAGGAGCAGGAAAAAGCAAAAAATTTCAGAATTGCACCTTGCAATGCGGAGAAATTACAGTTTGTGCATTTACAATATTCATTGATTTTTGCCATTGAAAAACGTCCAGAAATGATTGAAGCTACTGACTGAATGAAAGGAGCTGGCATCTCACTCTCTTTGAATCTTCTTTATCATGCTAAGAGGAGCAGGAAAAAGCAAAAAATTTCAGAATTGCACCTTGCAATGCGGAGAAATTACTGTTTGTGCATTTACAATATTCATTGATTTTTGCCATTGAAAAACGTCCAGAAATGATTGAAGGTACTGACTGAATGAAAGGAGCTGGCATATCACTCTCTTTGAATCTTCTTTATCATCCTAAGAGGAGCAGGAAAAAGCAAAAAATTTCAGAATTGCACCTTGCAATGCGGAGAAATTACTGTTTGTGCATTTACAATATTCATTGATTTTTGCCATTGAAAAACGTCCAAAAATGATTGAAGCTACTGACTGAATGAAAGGAGCTGGCATCTCACTCTCTTTGAATCTTCTTTATCATGCTAAGAGGAGCAGGAAAAAGCAAAAAATTTCAGAATTGCACCTTGCAATGCGGAGAAATTACTGTTTGTGCATTTACAATATTCATTGATTTTTGCCATTGAAAAATGTCCAGAAATGATTGAAGCTACTGACTGAA